>NW_028281023.1:707500-1009389 GCF_059751285.1 Brachycentrus maculatus | reverse complement strand
AGTAATAATTAAAGTTACAAAAAAATATAGAATTGTTATATGTATAAGTTACAAAACAATAAAGATTGCTATAAGTATAAGTTACTAAAAAATATAAAGTTGTTATAAGTATAAGTTACTAAAAATATAAAGTTGTTATAAGTATAAGTTGCTAAAAATATAAAGTTGTTATAAGTATAAGTTACAAAAAATATAGAATTGTTATAAGTATAAGTTACAAAACAATATGGAGTTGCTATAAGTATAAGTTACTAAAAATATAAAGTTGTTATGTGTATAAGTTACTAAAAATATAAAGTTGTTATAAGTATAAGTTACAAAAAAATATAGAATTGTTGTAAGTATAAGTTACTAAAAAATAAAGAGTTGTTATAAGTAAAAGACAAGAACATTCAGATACATAAAATAACAAGAAGGTATGATGTACATTACATGAATAGTCTAGCTGACAGAAAACTATTGCGTAACGCTTGTTTATAGGCAGATAGGCAGTTGGTAAAAATGTCTGCAGCTTCACTATGAGTATTACCAAGACATAAAAACAGAATTTGTGATTCTATATTTTATAACTCATCTTTGTATAACTCAATTAAATCGTTGAATTTACTATTATAAGTCTGGGTAGTAAAAAGGGCTAAAGATCTGTTTGTTTAATCGAGAACTTTATGTACATTATGACGAACACACTACTCCTTTGACAGACACCTTTCACATGCAAGTTCTTCTTCATCTATGTTAAGATATTAATATTAAAAAAATCCTAAATAGACAAACCCAGATTCGTGTACAAATATTTGGACACACTCAAAATATTGCGAGCAAAATTGAAAACTTAGATATTACTAGAAATATATAATTTATTGATTCGGATTTAACTTAAAGGAATGACATTGATTATTAAAAAAAAACACATGTATAATACCACATACTTAATTAGTTTTATTTCATTACACACAAGTTTCAAAAACTACAGATGTTTTCATTTTCAGATGAATAGTAAAACACTATTTCACTATTCACCTGTAGATGAAAACCTCTGTAGTTTTTTAAACTAGTCGTGTATAATGAAATAAAACTCATTACGTGGTATTATACATTTGTTCAACTTTTTTAAATAACTAAATATATCGCGCACTCCTTTCAAGAACGTCATAAATAAAAAAAACTTGAGTTTTCAGGAGAACGTTTTTAAAGTTCAAAAAGAAATCATAATGTATTAAAAATAAACATCAAGCCACTTATTGAACTTTTTACTGTGCAACAGGTCTTTTTAGGTAAAACCTGAAGGTTTTTTTCTCTATTTGAAAAATATTTAGTATATTTACAAAAATAATTAAACAATACCTTTTCATCAAAATGCAAAAACAACATTTTCTGCCCTGTAGCGGGCAAATATTAAGTTAAAAATCTGCCGCTTTTGCAGGTATATAGTACATTTTCTGGGCATTCCGAAAACACGCACAACTCAAAATTCACGATTTTTGATTTATGACGCTTTTGAAAGGAGTGAGCGATATGTTTATGCTGACATTTAATGGATTACTAAAAATGAATCATTACGCATTCATACATGCATTTGTGCAATAAATCTGTAAGTACGAGCATACATCATGTAAGTATTAATATCACCGATATTTCATGAATAAGGTCGAATCGTTTCCGGTCTCATTCAGATGAGTTTACGTGCTTCCGGTGAACTGCATCCGCCGAGTATTTAATGGATGTTTATAATCGGAACATTGGGTCACTATTGCGTATCCCTTCTTCTTCTTTTTCTTTTAATAAACACTAAATATGAAATATAATTTTTGACAAAAACTTGTTTGTACTTTATTTTAAGTGTATTTTTTTAAGTGTAATTTATTATTATTGTTATTTTTAATAAAATAAGGAATATTTTTTAAATGATTATCTTCAGTGTTACTGAGATGAATAAGCTGGTTTAAGCAATCAGCATCAAATGCCCATGTTCTTCTTCATCTATGTTGATATGTTAAAAACAATGTAAAAAAATAACTCCTAATAGAACATGACCCAGATTCGTGCACAAGTATTTGGACACACTCAAAATGTTGTAAATAAATTAACTGGTCAAATTATAAGCAAAAAAACGAAAATCATGTTTCAAGCGTTTTTCATGTATGTAAATATAATCCAGGATTCGGACCTTAATAAACGCTTTCCTCGTCCCACCATAAACGACCATTGTGAACTCGCGCTTACTGCGTTTGACACAGTTATCAAGAAGTTTCAAGAAATTGAGCAGTGTGATTGTCAATCGTGGGTAGAATTGGTAATGTTTTTTTAAAACAAATTTTAAAGAGAAATATTTGTGTTTTTACTATTTACAAAAATACTTTAATTTCATGCTATTTTTGTGAGCCTGAGCGACTCATTATTAGAAATAGGTATCAAATTGTGGTAGAGTGGGTTCGAACCAAAAAACTCTTACTTAAGAGTCCGCGACACTAACCACAGGACCACAACCCGACACAAACACATCGCTCATTCCTTTTAACAACTTCATATATAAAAAAAGTGATTTTTCAGGAGATCGTTTTTAAAGTTTAAAAATGTAATAAAATGTTTTAAAAATAAATATCAAGGCACTTATTGAACTTTTTACTGTGCAACAAATCTTTTTAGGTAAAACCAGAATGTTTTTTCTCCATTTGAAAAATATTAAGTATACTTAAAAAAAATTAAACGATATTTTTTTTTCAAAATGCAAAATCAACACTTTCTGCCCTGTAGTGGGTAAATATTACGTTTAAGATATGCCGCTTTTGCTGGAATATAGTACATTTTCTGGGCATTCCGAAAACATGAAAATCAACTATTTTTTTTATATATGACGTTGCTGAAAGGAGTGAGCGACATGTTACACGTGTATAAAGTGATCACTTCACCAAGCCTATAAATGCCCAGACTTCCATTTTCTTCGTCCGCGTTGAGATGTCTGTTCTAAGCACAATTGGTAGTACGTTTTGTATTAGATAATCCTTCGGAAGTCCGCACCTCGGACGCCCGGGCGAGGGGGTGCGGAAGAGGACCCGTCCCAGTTTTGGTGTGTATAAAGTAAATTTATCAATGGAATTCCACGGCGGGCCGCGGCCGGTTGAACGGCCCCGCGCGCCCGGTCACTAGCGCCCAACGGCGCCCGCCAGGGGCACCCAACCCACGGCACGCGAGACCGCTTGTAGCTGTAACTATTGCCACAAGAAGTCCACATCCAGACACTAAGACCCTCATCGCTCCGACCGACGAAGGTATTTCCAATTTATTTACTTATTTGTTGACTTATTGCTATATTATTTGTTAATTTATTAACTTATTGCTTCAGCAAGGGTCACAACCCTCAGCAATGAGGAATAAAACGGAGAAGAAGAATGTATTTCGCTCACTCTTTTCAAGAACGTCATAAATCAAAAAACTTGATTTTTCAGGAGAACGTTTTTAAAGTTTTAAAATATAATACAATGTATGCAAAATAAATATCAAGCCACTTATTGAACTTTTTACTGTGCAACAGATCTTTTTAGCTAAAACCTGAAGGTTTTTTCTCCATTTGAAAAGTATTTAGTAGGTATATTTAAAAAAATAATGAAACAATACCTTTTCTTCAAAATGCAAAAACAACACCTTCTGCCCTGTAGCGGGTAAATATTAAGTTAAAAATATGCATCTTTTGCTGGGATACAGTACATTTTTTGGGCATTCCGAAAACATGCACAACTGAAAATTGACGATTTTTGATTTATGACGTTCTTGAAAGGAGTGAGAGATTTGTGCTTAGAATCGACGTCTTTAATATATCGTTTTATCAGGGTAAATGTCTCGAATTCATTTAAGAGCACTGGGAGTACACATGCATCGAATGTTTTCCTCTTCAGTTGGATGAGAATGTTTGGGGTGTGATGGTTAACGATTTAAGCTATCATGCTGGAGGTCTCGGGTCGATTCGGGTTCCCAGGGTGGTGAAAATAAATATGAGTGAGTTTACACTCTCGATATGGTTAGAAAGAAGAAAAAAGAGCGTATTCCAATGCATCGTTGTGTCCAAATTTCAAAACAATCGGTGAATAACTTTAGGAGATATGCGAATTTCAACAAACTAATATTCATATATCGTAGTCGTACAGGAGAAAGTGACCAAGTGCATTTGTTTACAAAAACGTGGTCATTGACTATTTGATATCTTACTAGCTTAATATTACCCTGAAAAAATCCCGAAGCGATTTTAAACTTGGAAGTATAATATATTGAGTTGTTAAAAATGACAAACTGCATTGATGTTTATTTTCTTGCAAAATAAAAGTGACTTGAATGGCCCTCCTGAACTATTTATATTTCGTTAGTTGGTCACTTCTTCCTGTAGGACTACGATATGTATACATTTTTCTAGTATAAAGAACTTTGAAACATAAAAAACGAGTGTTCAATAATAAAATTTGATTCATGGAAATCTTTTTAAAAATAATTTTATACAAATCGAACATGGCCGTAACTGGGCCATGATCCGCAGAGATTCAACATTGCCGAAGAGACATGATGACACCGTATGACGTCAGGGTGGTAAACTAAACTCGAGGGGGTTCCCCGGTCTAACGGTAATAAGGGATACCCGGCCCGTTAGGGGTTGGTTACCCCGGATAGGTAGAAAAATACTGTTAGGATCACGATTTTATACCCAGCCGAAAACGGTAATAATAATAATAATAAATTTGGATAACTTATATAGCGCCATTTTCGTAAAATAATACCTCAAGGGTAAGGCTACAATAATTAGGTAGGTACTTGCATTCAAAATATATGGTATATATTGAGTGTGTCCAAATCTTATTTCACAAAGCTGGGTTTGTCCACTAAAGAGTTATTTATTGTCCGCCTCCGTGGTGTAATGGTTAGCGTATTTAGCTACCGTGCTCGAGGTCGCGGGTTCGATTCCCATGGGGGAGGTGAAAATAAATATCGGCGATTTTACACTCTAATATCTATTAAATATTACCCTGGACTAGTCCCTGAAGCGCGGGAGTGATCACCTTGCCTGCATGTTAGCAAAGACCAAGATAACATTGCGTCAATACGATGCAGTGCCCTATGCACCGTTGGGCGGAGATAAGGGTTAGAAGAAGAAAAAGTAGTTATTTTATTGACATCTCAAAATTGACGAAAAAGAATATGGAAGTGTTAGTATTAATAGAATAAATATCCAGACTTCCATATTCTTCTTCATCTATGTTGAGATGTCAATATAAATATCTCCAAAGTGAACAAATTTAGATTTGTGAACAAAGATTTGGACACGCTCAAAATATTGTGATTAAAATACGTCGTTAATATAAGATGTAAATTATGTGTAAAAAAAGGTTCGTATTAAAAGTAATATAAGTTAGCTAAAGAAGTAACATATAATAAATAAAATATAATAATAAAAAATAAAATACAACCTCAAGCGCACTTACGGTAGTATTTTACGAAAATGGCGCTATATAAATTATCCGAAATCATATTTATATTATGTGACAGGTCGTAAGCCCTGCAAATACCTAGACTTTCTTATTTTTCTCAAGTTCCTTATTTTGATTTTCGTAAAATACTACCTCAACGACGCTTGAGGAAGTATTTCAAGAAAATTACGCTATGTAAATTATCCAAAGTTATATTTTTAATATATTTCAGGTCGTAAGCCCTATAAATACACAGACTTCTTTATTTTTCTTCATCTATGTTAAGATGTTAATTTACTTATTACTTACTTATAACCCTTATCCGCACCCAATGGTGCATAGGGCACTGCATCGAATTGACGCAGTGTTATCTTGATCATTACTTACACGAAGGCAAGGTGATCACTCTTGCGCTTCAGGAACCAGTCCAGGGTAATATTAAATAAATATTTCAGTGTAAAATCACTAATATTTATTTTCACCCCCCTGGGAATCGAACCCGGGACCTCCAGCACGGTAGCTATACACGCTGACTATTACACCACGGAGGCGGACGTTAATAGGGAACGTATAAACCTTTTTATTGTACTTTCTCATTTTTCCTAATCGTTTCGGATAGATAGTTCAATTAATTATTCTCTCTGGTTATGAAATTTATTTATGTCGGCGATTACTTTTATGAATGACTCGGCCGTAATGTATTCCGTAGCAGATAAACAAAATAAATAATTATTCAACAAAATACAGTTTCGAAATCCCACGAAAATGTGAATTAATATCGTAACGACGAAGATCACGATATAATCGTCATAAATTGAGCAATTTTATTGCGTATAAAAAAAATGTATACGAAGAAATTTGAAGAGAATGAATTATTTTGGATAGAAATACGGCGTATAGCGCGCGCGCACTATGTAGCTAACCCGGCTCCGAAAACCCATTCATACAATATTGTTTTTTTTCCTGTTCGTCTATAAGTGCTTTAACACGCTACATTCCCCCTTGTTGTGCCGCCGAAGTGATAAAACGGGCACGCCCGCTGAGCGAGTGTGTGAACGCGGCTTTAGAAAATTCGACAGCATTCCATCGAAACACGTTTTTAATTGGGAGATGATATCTGTGAAGATCTCGTGTTTGTGTTGCGGCCTACTGTAGCGTCAGAGTTCAAACGCGCCCGGGCTCATTGAATAGGAGCAGTTCCTCGGCCGTCTGCATACTGCATACTGCATACTGCATACTGCACACTGCATACTGCATCTCCCGCCCGGAAAATAACTCAAACAAATGGGCTATTGATAAGGACATTACGTATCGCTGTTACCAAAGTGCCCGCTTAACTGCCCGTTATAATGTAATATTACAGGATGCTAACGAGCTAATATCGATAAATTAAACAGACCCGTAGATTTCTTTACGATATCACCGAGATATGATTTAAACGGACTTATTCCGATGAACGTTTTAATTGGATTTCCACAATAATTATGCCTTCTAATTAGAGGTATTAAAAATAACCGAATTTAAAACTGTTACAGCAAAATATAAACTGGCAGTAACAGAGTCATGTCCTGGTAGCAAGTAAAGCATGGGCAAAAGAAGGATGAAAGTAGATCGAATGCAGTCGAAATGCGATCTCTAAAACGAATGCGCAGACGCATATATCGCTCACTCCTTTCAAGAACGTCATAAATCGAAAATCGTCAATTTTCAGTTGTGCATGTTTTCGGAATGCTCTGAAAATGTACTATATCCCAGCAAAAGCGGAATATTTTTAACTTAATATTTACCCTCTACAGGGCAGAAAGTGTTGTTTTTGCATTTTGAAGAAAAGGTATTGTTTAATTATTTTTTTAAATATATTAAATATTTTTCAAATAGAAAAACAACCACCAGGGTTTACCTAAAAAGATCTGTTGAATAGTAAAAAGTTCAATAAGTGGCTTGTTATTTATTTTTAATACATTATATTATATTTTTAAACTTTAAAAACGTTCTCCTGAAAAATTTACTTTTTTGATTTATGACGTTCTTGAAAGGAGTGGGCGATATGTATATTAACAAATATACTTACATATATATATATGTGTATATATATATATATATGTATACATATCATTCACTTCTTTCAACAACGTCATATATCAAAATACTTGATTTTTCAGGAGATCGTCTTTAAAGTTTAAAAATATAATAAAATGTATTAAAAATGAATATGAAGCCACTTATTGAACTTTTTACTGTGCAGCAGATCTTTTTAGGTACTACCTGAATATTTTTTCTCCATTTGAAAAATATTTAGTATATTTAAAAAAATAAAACAATACCTTTTCTTCAAAATGCAAGAACAACACTTTCTGTCCTGTAGAGCGTAAATATAAAGTTAAAAATATGCCACTTTTGCTGGGAAATAGTACATTTTCTGGGCATTCCGAAAACATGCACAACTGACAATTGTCGATTTTTGATATATGACGTTGTTGAAAGGAGTGAGCGATATAATACATACATACCTACACATTCATATAATTGATGTTTGTAAATGTATGAAATTTCATTAGTTGTGAAAACAAACAGCTAAGCCTCACAGCGAAAGCTAAACTGGCGGTAGAAAATCAAGTCCTGGTACCAAACTTAATGTATGGAAGTGAAGCATGGGGAAGAGAAGCAGAAGAAGGGTGAAAGTAGACTGAATGCAGCCGAAATAACCCTCAGTCGAATGTGGGGCAAAACGATGAATGATGGATGTTCGAATGGTTAAATAAGGAAAGGATGCTAGGCTGAGATAAGCATTACCGATAAAGTTAAGAAAGGTGTGTGGAGATGGTTTGAACATGTGGAACGAATGAGTGAGGAAAGAACGGCAAAACAAATTTATGAAGCGAATTTAAAAATGGGAGCAAAGGAAATCCGAGAAAAACTTTGCATGAACAGGTGTGTCAAATACTTGAAAGTGGTCGGGTTAGGTGTCGAAATATTCGGCGGGTATGTTAGAAAAGACAAAGAACTGTGGCGTTCTATTCCCTCTAGCTACCCCTACGGGGAAGCGACGTGATAGTTAGTGGCTCAAATATTTTTTTAAAAATCCGAAATAACGCGTCCGAGGTTTCGGATGTGCGTTCGATACGTGTGCGCGGCTCCTAACGCCCGGGTTATTTGGTATCGGTACCAACACACGGACAGGGATGACTTTTAGTGATGTTGGTCGGTTGGCTCGTTTCTAGGCCCTTACCTCCGGCTCTGGTCGCTCTGGTCGCCGGACCACATTCCATCTCCCCTCCCCCTCCCGCTCCAGCTCCGGGGGAGGTATGGGAACGGGCGGCCGGACAGGTACGGACAGACGAGCCAACGCCGAACCCGCACAGGTATTCCTTTCTCTAGCAAAACTTCCTTCGCTTTCGTTCAGCCTAGATCGCTTCGCCGTTTCTGCACTCCGGGTAACAGTTTCTGCACCGAGATCACAATGAAAGACGTTACAACTGTATAGATCACTCCAGGGGTAGCCAGAGAGTATAGAACGCCACACTACTCTGTCTTTGCAAACATTCTTCGTCTACATTCACGCCTTTTCCCATACTTAACATCCTTCGCTTTCGTTCAGCCTAGATCGCTTCGCCGTTTCTGCACTCCGGGTCGAAGATGCAGTACGAAGGGCGTTACAGCTATATTGGAAATACTAACTAACCATCCCGTCGCTTCCCTGAAGGGATAGGCAGAGAGAATAGAACGCCACACTACTCTGTCTTTGCAAACATTCTTAGTCTACATTCACGCCTCTTCTCATACTTACCTTCATCGCTTTCGTTCAGCCTAGATCGCTTCGCCTTCGCTTTCTGCACTCCGGGTAGCAGATTCTGTATCGAAATCGGGACGAAGGACGTTACAACTGACATATATAAGAAATACTAACTAACTAACTAACCATCACGCTGCTTCCCAGCAAGAGAGGGCAGAGATAATAGAACGCCACACTACTCTGTTTTTACAAACATTCTTCAATTTGTCCACATTCACGCATCTCCTCATACATAACTTCCGTTGCTTTCACTCAGCCTGAATCCCTTCGCCGTTTCTGCACTCCGGGTCGAAGATTCTATACCTCGCTTTAGATTAGGGCGAAGGACGTTACAATTGTATAGAAATTTCTAACGAACTAACCATAACGCCGCTTTCTGGCAAAACTAGGCAGAGATAGTAGAATGCTACACTACTCTATCTTCGCAATCATTATTCGCCTCTTCCACATTCATGCATCTCCTTATACATACCCGCCGATCATTTCGATTTCTGACCCGACTGCTTTTAAATATTTGACATACCTGATCGTGCCAAGTTTGCCTCGGTCTTATTACATTTTGACGTCTCAACACAGATGAAAAAGTATATGCAAGTCTGGGGGCTTATGACCTGTCATAAGCCGGTTAAATGATCACTATACCTACACACGAGTAACATTCACCATTCTCCCATCATCGACAACCACACTGCTCAAATAACGCCCAAGTGGAGAAGCCCAAATATGTAAACAAGGATTTGGACACACTAAAAAATGTCAATGTTCCCTTCCTAAGCAAAAGAGCTCAGTCACTTTTTGGGAGAGGCTCAGCGCAACTAAAATTATAAGAATTGTATAGAAATTGTATGAAAATATGTAACTATATTAAATTATAATAAAAAATTAATTTTTTTAAATTGTAAAGGGCCCTTGAGGCGATAAATAAAATAAATTGATCAATTTTACTGTTATTATTACTACGTAGCGAGGTATTTGAAGACGGTTAAATAACCGCTGACCATTTAGCAATCCGAGCAGTGTAGTAAAATTTGAATCTAAACCGACTCACATGATTTATGCAATGCGATTTTTTCGACATCGATAAACAATTTAAATATTTTGCTCGGTTTATTGCATTCCTCGCGGGCGAGCGGTACAATAATTGTTAGCCGTCTGAGTACGTAGGTATTATATTAAACATAAATAGTGTTATTCGCTCCCCGAGACATTCGGGTGGTTAAATCGAAATGCCGAATTCCAATGCGCGGGCGCTATAGCGTGCGATTGTTCCCAGACTAGCAGGGTTGCCAACTGCGCGCTGAAAGCTTCCACAACATCCCAGGTCCGGTAATCTGGACCATTTGGACCAATCCATTTTTTTAAAACTTTTCTTATTTTAAATCTCATTTCAGTATTTTATCAATCAAGCAAAGTTTTCCGCAGTCAAAAATATTTTTTTATCACTAACGCTTTAATGTCCCTATCACTGTCAACGGGGCATGTAAGTTAATACTCACAATCCACTAACAACAGTAATATATATTTAGATATTTATATACAGACTTGGTAATTTTAAAAACAATAATTGCAACAATAATTAAATTTTAAAGAAATTTAAAAATAACAAATTATTAGGAATTAACTTTATGGAATATGATTTAAAGACAAAAATAAAATATTTGTATAAGACCACGTTTTTTGAGTTTATTAATGTAAAAACTACTAATTTTAAGAACTACAGATGTTCTCATTATCAAGTGAAAATACAAACAATACAAAAATTATAGGTGTCTCAATGTAAGACTATAGACCTATCTGATGAGGGAATGTTTAATTCCGAAACCGGCAGTCGTGAAGTAGAGGTTTTCGGAATAACGATTCCAACATCAGGTTAACTATAGACCTACTTGATGAGGGAATCGTTATTACGAAACCGGTAGCCGTGAAAAAGAGTTTTGATATTACACAAAGTTATATTACACAAAGTAAACGATGAATGATAAGGATTTTTTTCAATCAGTAGTTTTATATCTTCATTATTTTTTATACGTAGGGAGGCTATTAAAATTTATACTTCAAAAATATTTATAATTTCGGAAAAGTTCAGCAAGAAACCATTTTTGTTTGTTTTTTTACGACTTACTCTTACTCTCCTAACAGTGGTCGGTTTGCTGCCATACTTTTATTATAGAATAAAATAACAACTAGGTACATATGTAGTTTTTTTCCAAATGATATTTATTTAACCAGTGACTCGGTTTCCTTGTTATCGAAATCATCAGACTGGTCTATTTTTTCCCAGACCAATTGAAAATAAATATTTATTGAATTCATTTTGCAATTGGCGGTAATCGAACCCGCGACGCCAGTTTTGCAGTCAAGCGTCTACCCAACTACGTGCCTGTCATTACATAGTCATTTTCAATCACATAGTTGTTATTTTATTCTACTTATACTTTTATTGCTTTATTTTGAGTGCCAATATGTGGAATGTCCGATCGAGTCGATAGCCCTGCCTTCGAGCTGTTTCGCCCACCTCCACCCGGCGGTGGGATCCCTCCGAGGAATGTGCGCACAGTGCGCAGAGTACAGAGCACGCCGGCGAGCGTGCACGGCGAGTACTCGCGAAGGGCCACTTGTTGCGGCTCGCGGTGCTTGCGCTACCGGCCGCGGGATGGCGTGCGAACCCAGCCTCATTAGCGGGTGGAAAGTTTCAAAACACTACCTAATTATTCACACACACTAAGGAATTGTATGAACAAGAAGAAAATACATCAGTTATAATATACGTTGAATTAAATGTGATTAAGGACGATCTGAAAATAATGACTATTAATAATTTCATTAATTGATTCGGCAGTTACTCTGTACTGAATCTATCCATTCTTCTTCTTTTCTTTAATGGCTTTTCACCCTTCTAGAGTCTTCTAGCGAGTGTCAAATTATTAAAATATATTCATTTTTAATTTAAGTTTTACTTGGTAAATACCACTATTTCTTAAAATCTATTATGACATGCGTGTCGGTGCATTCCGCACCATTTTCAAACACCGTATACGGTATTTATTTATTGATTTGGCGTTTAATTTGTAGAACTCCATTTTAATTTACGTATTAATTTTAAATCAAACACAGATTTTTTGAGTTTACTAAGTTGTACTACCGTATACGGTGTTTGAAAATTATGTTAAATCGTAACATAAATAATTTAATACGGGTACGCACCCTAGAGCATTTAACCTTAGACCACGGGATGTGTCTCAATGAACCTTAAAACGGGACTATCGTAAAATGTACGACAAGAAAAACTAACATTTTACCAAAAACGTTTACTAAAAACATTTTTTTTAAATAAGTGTAACATGTTTTTTGAGAACTTTATATAAAATACGAACATAAAATATCGATAAAAATAATAGTCAATATTGAATTGAGTTGAATTTAAAAGAACTATGTGAGAGATGAGATAAAAAATAATAATGATACATGCCAGTTGTCACTACATTCTTTACATGTGTTGCCCCATAGATTCTATGTCCGTCGTAAATTAACGAATGTCCCATAATCTAGGGTAAAATTAGAAGCATATCAAACAGAATATAACTATTTTTATCGCAAAGATAGTGATATAGCGGCGTGTAAAAACGTTTAGCGGTAATGCACAAATATGCGTAAAAACTCACAAGAGCCACATATCGGAGTATGTGTGTGCGAGAAATCTATTGAAAACACTTCCAAAACGTATTTTCTTCCACCGATAGTCATAAAATGTAGATATTACTGGATCGTATGTCAAATTTCAGGACCCTGGGTGAGGACATATACGACATTTGATCCGTGTTAGTTCATAAGGAACTCTCACGAGATGTGGTATCATACATAATAAAACTAGCGAAAGACATTGGTACCATAAACTAAGCTAGGACACAAAATGCCGAACCCTCTTCTAGTGGAACAGAAGGTCTGTTGACGATAGTCACCAGTCCGGATTCTCCTGAGGAGTTTCGCGCAGTTTTCTCCCAGCAACGAACAAATGCTGACAAGTTCCTGATTGGCCCACACTAGATTATTCCAACACAGATTAAAATAATACATGTTTTAAGCTAGAAGAAAGATAAATTCACCAATTGATCAAATGAGCAAATGCTGAGAAGTTCCTGATTGGCTCACACTAATAAAACACGTTTTTAGCTAGAAGAAACAAAAATCCACCAATCGATCTATAAACCTTGTACGTAATAACAAGGTACATAATAATTACAACTCCCATTTAAAAAAAATTGAAAAGTCATAAAATGTACGCGCAAGAGAATATTTCGTGCGTTTACAAACAAATTCCTCGCAGTTTATTGGCACCGCTCGAACTGCATTCCGCGACAGACGAGGGGAGCGGATTCCTCGGGACGATTCCTTAAAGATGTGTCCATTTTGGGGGAAAAAATATCTGGGGACAGGAATGCCTGCCAGTTCCCAGGACTCCTGCCTACACGCAGGACTACGCGCCGCATAGCGGGCTACAGCAGGCGCTGCAGCGCGCGATGCAACGTGTGTCGCACTGTGGGGTGTAGGACCAGAATCGTCCAAATTAAATTTTGTCAAATTTATGGTAGAATTCAAATAAACATTGATTCATAATGCAAAAACTATATTTATTTTTATAAAAAATTAACAACTATGCATATTGCTCCATATATTATTTATGACACCTTAAAGTTGGTAATTCTATTATTAAGGCCCAGTAATCAATATCCCACAATCTAATTTTCTTTAAACATACGTAACATTTGATAAAATTGTTTTTTTCTTCTTAAAACACCGTTTTTGTTTTGAAAAAATAAGTTTCTTTTTTCAAAATAAATAAGGTATAGTTTAAAAAATAATAAAAATATTTTTTCATTATATTCTCTAAAAAAAAATATGTATTTTTTTAAATAAGCGTAAAAATGAAAATGGTATTTTCTGGCGTTTCTCATGTGTGTGAATATAATCCAGGATTCGGATCTCACATACTAATATAAGAGTTTCTGCTTAATAAAAAAGCTTCTTTACATCTCACCATAGATGTCTCCAGTGAAGTTCTAGTAATTCAAGAACAAGGTTTCTAAATTGGTTCATATATATATGTAGAACTTCCAAGAATTTGAGTAGTGTGGTTGTCAATAATGGGTAGAATTGGTGAATGTTACACGTGAATAAAGTGATCACTTAAACCAGCCTATGACGGTCGTCAGCCCCGTAAATGCCCAGACTTCCATATTCTTCTTCATCTTTGATGAGATGTCAAAAAAAAAAATGTTTTTCATTTTTGTCTTGTTTGCACTAACAATACGTTGTTCGATATTTAAAAGACTGTTTTTTTAAGACAGCTAAATATTTTGTTTATAAATTTTTTTTAACACATAACTATGAATATTTTGAAAAGTCAACTTTAAGTTAACTTTTAGTGACTAGCGAATTTTGCCGAGAGTCAGATATTATTGGAATTGTGGAATTGTTTAATTGGCTTTTTTTTTAACGTAACGAGTTTTTGTCAATGTAATGTAATGTTTATTATTGTTAATGTAACTATTGTTTTATATCATTTTTTTTATATGTAAGCTGTACAATTCCAGAATAAATAAAATAAAATTATGATTTTTATTGAGAGAAATAAGATTTGTTTGAGGAACAGAAGTAAAATCATTCCCGTAGGTGCCCCAAAAATATATCATGTTGTATTTGATTTCTCAACAGAGACGAAATGTATTTTTACATTTTATGTGTAATATATCGCTCACTCTTTTCAAGAACGTCATAAATCAAAAATCGTCAATTTTTAGTTATGCATGTTTTCTGAATGTCCAGAAAATGTACTACATCCCAGCAAAAGTGGCATATTTTTAACTTAATATTTACCCGCTACAGGGCAGAAAGTGTTGTTTTTGTATTTTGAAGAAAATGTACTGTTTAATTTATTTTTTTTAAATATACTAAATATTTTTCAAATGGAGAAATAACCTTCAAGTTTTACCTAAAAAAGATCTGTTGCACAGTAAAAATTTTAATAAGTGGCTTGATATTTATTTTTAATACATTGTATTATATTTTTAAACTTTAAAAACGTTCTCCTGAAAAATCAAGTTTTTTGATTTATGACGTTCTTGAAAGGAGTGAGCGATATATTGTTTAAATCGTGTTATTCGTCCACGTCATTGATGTTTGCACAACGCAAGACAAACAATTTATTTATTTATCATTTAAAATGTTGCTTAAGTATTTTCTTACTTTTATAACATGTAATAAAGTATTGACACAAGTTCGAGACAACATCCTTATGCAGAATGCGACTAAGCCACTGCTGTTGCAGTGCTCACTTGTTTAGAATACATGTCCGGGATACTGCCATGTGTGAATGCCGTCTTGAAGAGGAGGATCTAGATCACATGTTCTTTGGGTGCCCGTTGAATGACGGCTACCCAAGCTTCCTTTCAGACCTCTCCAGCATAAACGTCCCATTTCCCACCAACATCTCAACCTTACTAACCTCCCCTAACAAACATGTTTATAAAATAATTTGTAAATATCTTAAAATTAATTGTATAAATTTGTAAAGGTGTATGATAACTTACTAAAATAACTCACTAAACAAACTAACATAACTAATAAAACTAACCCTACTAACAGGAATACTAACACTTATAAGTCAAATGTAAAAAGTGTAAATAAAGAATAACTCGACACTGGCTATAACACCCAAGAAGGGTGAAAAGCCATAAAAAAAGAAGAAGAAGAAGAAGTATTGACACAACCTTAATGTACATGACTACCAAGTAAAGTTTCAAATACCTCCTAGATTTTGACTTGTGATACAATTTGGAAAAGAGAGAAAAATCATTAAAATAATGAATATGTTTATGTATTAGATGAACACTCTTTTTTAAAAATCCTAAATATTTTTATAAAAAAAATTAAATCAAGAACACAAAATCAAATCTTACTAAAGGTATAAATTCGATGCTTTGATAGAATTTAAGAATTTAACAGATCTATTACTGCCATCTATGGTCGGATAGAAAGAGGAAAACAAGTGTCAGCAAAGATTTGAACCAACAAAAGCTCACGTATAAATTTAGTACGCTAGTCACCAACAGATGGTGCAAAACAATACAACATAAAAGTCTAGTCATTGTGGAAAACATAATGTTTTAAAATATAACAACTTTTTTTTTGTTATTTCGCAGTTGATAAATCTAGTTTTGTTGTACCCAAACATTTCCTTTTTTTTAATACAAAGTATTGCCTTTAGAAGTTAAAATACAGTAAGTGAAATATTCCAAACAATTGGTGTGCGATTGCAATACATATTTTGTGTTTTATACATCGCTCACTCCTTTCAAGAACGTCATAAATCAAAAATCGTCCATTTTCAGTTGTGCGTGTTTTCGGAATGCCCAGAAAATGTACTATATCCCAGCAAAAGCGGTATATTTTTAACTTAATATTTACCCGCTACAGTGCAGAAAGTGTTGTTTTTGCATTTTGAAGAAAAGGTATTGTTTAATTATTTTTTTAAATGTACTAAATATTTTTCAAATGGAGAAAAAACCTTCAGGTTTTACCTAAAAATATCTGTTGCACAGTAAAAAGTTCAATAAGTGGCTTTATATTTATTTTTAATACATTGTAATATATTTTTAAACTTTAAAAACATTCTCCTGAAAAATCAAGTTTTTTTATTTATGACGTTCTTGAAAGGAGTGAGCTGTCGCTCACTCCTTTCAAGAATGTGACCTTGACAAATCGATTTTTCGGAGAAAATGAATTATGAATGCAGTTTTGTGGAATATAAAACATATGATAATCCTTTGAAATCTGAATGACGTAATAGATTTAGAGTTTTTTTAGTCATGTCTTAAAAAATATGGTATTTATAATTTCTTGGATACAAATAGAAATATCCAATGTATGTTGTTACTTTAAAAATGTGACAAATCCAAATATAAAATGGTTCATTTTTTTATTCAAAACAAACATATTTCTATATTCAGTTGATTGCATTTTTAAAAACTATTATCTTATATTTTTAAAAAAATTATCTCAAAATAATGAAAATGGATTTGTCGTATTTTAATACGAATTGTCCATGCAATGAGAAGTCATTACAACATTGGTTGGCAATACATAAGTTTGTAATAATTCGCTGTCCTAAATCAATGATTTCATAAACCTTGCTATATGAAATCATACCAAGGTTTCTGCTTTAGCGTACTATGAAATGTAACCTTCATGTTTTTATTGGTTTTGTCAATTATTCACGTCTCTTGTGCACGACAATCATAAATCATTTTTTTAAATTGATGTGTCAATAGTCAACACTCTTATCAGACATTTTTATCAAACGTACCATCAAAATCAGTCACATTTGTATAAGATCTTACATTTAACTCGAATGATTAAAATCTCCTTTTAGTACATGTGCTTTTGGTAATCAGATTCTTTTTTATCCTTGAAAATATATTTTACTAAAATGGCACAATATGAATTATGACAAAACATTTTTATTTGATGGAGAAAAAACGTAATTTTTAATAAATAAAAAAAAGTTTTCGTAAAAAACAAATGAATATTGAGATAAATTAAAATATTTACTTTATAAAATGAAATAAAAAGCATGTCTGGCAAGAGTCTACGAGACAGAATAAGGAACAACAGGATAAGGGAAATATGCGAGATCGAAGATGTCGTTAGGTGGGGAAGGCAACGAAGGAGACAATGGTGCATGTGAGGAGAATGGGACCATCCAGACTTCCCCACATTGCACTGTACGGCCAACCCCAAGGTAACAACAAAACAACCAAAGAGATGGATCGACAGCTGGGCTTATCCCTCTTAAAAACAGGCCAAAAGGCCTATACCAAGCAGAAGAAGAAGAAGAATTAGATGTTAAAAAGAATTTTTAAATAAATAACAAGAATTAATAAATAAATAAATAAAATACATAAAAAATATCACTACTATGGCAACTTCTATTTTCTAAGAAAAATGATTCATAAGATTATAAACTAGATTTAAAAAAAAAACATAAAAAGAAATAAAACATAAAATCCAATTATTAAATTGCTGATAAGGTTACACAGGCATTATCTAATTTTTTATATCATTATTAGGATTAGTTAATGTCAATAAAAGTAAGAAAAAAATGTAAAAAAAATATCATGATTAGAATTTGAGATACATTAATATATCATGAAATTTCTTGATGAGATAGGTGGTGTTGTTTGTAATGTGTAATTAGATTTTAATTATGATATACTTAGATAGAACACATTTAATGGAAAAAGATCAATATCGTCAATTTGATATAAGCAGTATGAACATCATGCTTTATTGCAGAAAAATACTTGACATATAGTTAAGTAGACGCTATGAATTATCAATGTTTGTTTTAAGAGTGTTAGTCAGAAACAGCACAAGTATAATTCTATCAATATAGTTGAGATATTGTATTCCTGTGAGTGTATTTCATGTATGTAAATATGAAATTGTTCTTATAAAATTGACTACTACTACTACTACTACCATCACGCCGTTTCTCCGCAGGGGTAGGCAGAGAGGATGGAACGCCACACTCTTCTGTTCTGACATACACTCCGCGCCTCCTTCACATCCATACATCTAGTCATACATGCCCTCCGATTACGCAGACTTTTGACACCGCCAGATTTTAGGTTCTGATTGATCTGATCGTGCCAAGTCTTTTTTGGTCGTCCACGTTCTGTTTTCCCTCTCACATTCGCCACATATATTTTCTTAGTCATTCTGTCGTTATCCATTCGCTCCACATGTCCATACCACCGCAAAGAACTCTTCTATAAAATTGACAATACATAAAAATATGTAAGCCATGGAAGCCAACCGGCAGTCTATAGCAGAGCGCTAGTTCCAACACTGACAGATGGAAGTGAAATGTGGAGTCGGCAAAAGAAGGATCAAAGCAGAAATATAATTCTTATTACATATTACATAGTGGTACAGAAAAATGTGTGGAAAATGTAAAAGAAATGTAATGCTCAGTTAAGGATAGTTGAAAAGATTAAGAAAGCTTCAGTAGGGTAATATGGCCATGTGGAGCGAATGGGCGATAAGGGAATGACCGAGAGAGATATTTGGCAAATGTGATTGGGAGAACAGAATGAGGATGGTAAAGAAAATAACAAATCAATCAGAATGTAAAACGTGGTGAACCAAAGTCTATGTAAGCAGAGAGCTTAGATGTATGAATGTAGAGTATATGTCATGTTCTATTCCCGACCCAAAACATAGTATTAATGATACTACATATGTTCACGTTTAAGGCGGAGCTAAGCAAATGATATAACTGGTTGAATAACTGTCCATCACTCGATCATTTAACAATAAATAATATAAGATAGGGCGTACCTCATAACCACGCGCTACTAATAACAAAAACATGATAACAAAATACAGCATTTCATATGCTATAATCTAATATTGTAGTATCCTTTAGACCAGTGGTTTTTCACCTAGGTTTGATCAAACCCCTGGGGTTTGGTGAGTCAGTCTCCCGGGTTCGGCGGAGGTCAAAACAGACGCCCGACTTATTGTACGATATTATGAAAAATGATACAACGTACGATATATTCATTTATCCAATAGATCTAATATATTATTTGAAAGGAATATATCAATCTAGCAATAAAAATAATACAAGAGCTCAAGCGCTAAAACAAAACACCCAGTTAATAATCATCGTCACTGATGTGACGATGATAATTAAGTACAATAAGTTTTATATAAATCTTACCTGGCACTTTGGAAAGTGGATGTCGCAGAGCTGCCGATAGCAGCAAAGCCGACACCGACAGCCAACCCCTCGGGGATATTATGCACCGTGATGGCGACAACTAACAACATGATGCGCTTCCACTGAGACTGTCTCTGCTCCATGGCGCGAGCCGCATTTAAGTTCTGGTCTTCATAAGTCTGAAAAGTTTAAAAAAAACAGTTAACAAAAAAAATTATTTACTCTTTTCCAATAAGATCCTCAGTGATAACATCAATAGTGACTAACATCCCTAGTGCATGTCAGACCTCGGCTCCTAACCGCCATACACATACGTGATACGTGCGGTTTTTCTTCACCATTCTGCGCTAACCCGTATGACCTACGCGCACGAGAAAAGATATCTGTTCCAAAATATTTCATGCGTACCGGATACACTGACAAATTTTTGTCAGGTTTCATACCTGACAATATTTTGTGACAACAAACGTTTTGATTTTTTTGCTTGTTTATAAAAAATATGTCTGAAAATAACCCGAAGGTAGGGTGGTTAAAGCACGTTTGTTCTGAAACCCCTAGTGCATGTTGGTCTTGATTTAGTATATTTTTTTGATGGGTTTCTGTATTTTTTATTTGTGGATCTAAGAATGTTTTCATGCAGTGTGTTAAGGTGATTTGTGTGTTTTTTAGCTGGGGGGAGTTTTTTGAGATTTGTATAAGTAAATTTTAAATGTAAATATAAGGATTGTTTTAGTGTGTCTTTGTTTGACTGTCATGGGACAGTTAGCTTGTAGTTTTTGTTGATTAATTTAAAAAATGAGTGTATAAAGAGCAAGTTGTTAACAAACCTGAACGACTTGGGTGGATTGTCGGTTAGTGGAAATGGTTCTTCTTCTGCTGAAGCCTGGAGTGGTGTGCTGATTGTTGATACAGTCACTGAAGCTATCCAGCGCCTCGGTGGCGTTCTCCATGGCAACCAGCGTCATGGGATGCGTAGCAGTACTAGAGTTCCGCCTGTCATTAGCTATGGTCTCTATGCAGTCTTCGTCCACCTTATTCTTCGATGCGGAGTTTGTTTTTGTCATAGCTAAAATAAAATTGAAAAAACTAGTAAAATAACCTATTTTCAACATTAATTAATATAATAAACATATGCTTTACATTAAATTTATTAAGAAAAAAATAATAATAATGTCCTATGTAACACATATTACTCATTGAAATATAATAATAAATAAATAATTATATTTTACTCAGTCGACAAAAAAAAACAGGTAAAATTAGTAAAATCCATATTTTACTTCCATACTTCAGGGTTGGTATGAGGATTCCGTTTTATGCTGCCAGTTTAGCTATCGCTATAAGTCCTCTTAATAACTGAACATAATTAAATTATTATTAAAAAAAATTACAGTTTCAAATTTAAAAACCATGCAAAGAGGCATAAATAAAATAACCATCGATTCATATTTGGCATTTATAAGATTATTTTATTATTATTATTGTGTAAATTAAAATTTCTCAAGTTAGTATTTTTAATTAAACCTTTTTTGCCGCCAATTGTGCAAAATTATTGCAAGGTTTTTCGAAAATCATTATTTCAGCATGAATAAATATTTTAATAACTATCAACAAAAATATACAAATAAATATAAAAATATATCATAAATTCTCTAAAGGTGAGAAACCTCTGACGAGGATAATTATATAATAGGTACGCAAGGCAGGACTTTTTTATAGTAATTACATATATTAAATAATTCCAGATGCATGAAGAATCATATTTCATTTTATTTTATTATTTTTTAACAAACATAAGAGCTGTCATTGGCAATAAGATAAGAGCGAGACTACTTGTCAACATATCAAAGTATCAAAATAATTCATACTTACAGAATAAATTATCAGTATTAGATTACATCTCAATGTATTGGGTAAACTAGAAAGTTGTGTTTTAAAATTATAATTATTTTATTGATTTTATCATCTCCAATACAGGGAATTCTTTATATCTAGAACCAGTTCTGATTGTCCGCCTTCGTGGTGTAATGGTCGGCGTGCTTGGCTAACATGCTGAAGGTCCCGAGTTCGATTCCCAGGGAGTTAAGAAAAATATATGCGCTTTTTACTCTAACATTTATTTAAATTACTCTGGACTGGTACAAGAAGCGCAGGGCTGATCACCTTGCCTTCATGCAATTAACGATGATAACACTGCGTCGCTATGATGCAGTGCCCTATGCACCATCGGGTGCGGATAAAGGTTTGAAGAAGAATTTCTGATATTTGGAGGAAAATAATAATATTTATGGTATTTATCGTAAGTAAATAGAATAGTGTTTGGTCAGTTTACAATTAAGCATGCGATGTTTATTCTATTGAAAAGTCCACAACGTTTTTGTTCATTGCCCAAATCACTTATTTGATTATAATATATTTCAATGGCCAAATTGCACGAAGTTTAAAATTATTTTTACAAATTAAACAGTGTTCATCCTACCGTATACACAGCACAACCTTTTTTTTTGCTTTGCGGTGGCTTTGAAATGCCAAGTGCTCTTGTTTTTACCTTACAATTAGATTTCATTTTAACAGAATCGTGCAGTGTATTTTATCTTTAAAAGTAAACTTTCAATTTATATTCATAATTAGATGTACGTGGCCACGTGTTGCCGTGGCTCAGTCTGAATAAATAGAAAAGAAAGAAAGATTACATATTAGCGTAAATTCAAATGCAATGTTGTGTCAAAATTTAAAAACAATCGGTGAATAACTTTAGGGGATTTAAATTTTTTTACAAATATCAAGATTTTAATTTGTAAAGATAATAAAAAACTTGAGAATGCATTTGTAGGTACTAGGTAAAGGAGAAACAAGTATTTACATTTTTTTCAAATATTTTCATTTTTATTTTTTGACATCTCATCAAAGATAAGAACAATATGGAAGTCTGAATTTGAATTTGAGTAGTGTGGTTGTCAATAATGGGTAGAATTGGTGAATGTTACACGTGTGTAAAGTGATCACTTAAACCAGCCTATGACGGTGGTCAGCCCCGTAAATGCTCAGACTTCCATATTCTTCCTCATCTTTGATGAGATGTCAAAAAATAATATGAAAATAACTCCTGTAATTGGAGATAATCCAGATTTTGTGAACAAGTATTTGGAAACACTCAAAATGTTGTAAAGATTTTTTTATTGTTCATAATATTTTGTTCAATAAGTGTATATTTACGTGTTCTTAATACATTTCGGTCGGGTGTTTTTTTTTCGCCTATGAACCGCTGGCGAAGGGATTTGATAATTGTGTACATATGGTTTAGACCAGTGCTCCGCAACCTTTTCTCACCTACGACACATCAAAATTCTTCCTAGATTTCCGCGGCACACCAAAAGCTTAAAGTATATAGGTAAAATTGAAACCATTGAAAAATTATTTAATTATGAAAATTATAACATACTACATTTTGAAAAATAGGCAATTTTGTAAGAAATACTTTGACATTGTGTATTAAATGATGATGTACATAATGAAAAATTGTAAAATGTCAAATACATTGAATTTGACTGCGGCACACCTGTATCTGGCTCTCGGCACACTAGTGTGCCCACGGCATACCAGTTGCGGAGCACTAGTTTAAACCTTAACAAAGAGATTGATACACAATATTCATATAAAAACATTAAATTATTCCTTCTTTTCTGAATGAAATTAGGCCAGTGCAGAAGGTAAAAATACACTTCGCGTCCTTAAGCATCAATCGACCGAATAAGTAGAAATACCTTTTCCATCTTTAGTGTGTCAATAGTTTAAAAAAACAATCTTTCCTTAACATCTGGCCTTTTGGATTTACCATCTTAGCGTTATGTTGTGCCCACAGATATTATTACTTTATATACTTTTATTAATTTCAATTAAATTGTGCAATTAACCATTTAAACAAACCGGTTTAGTTTAAAACATAAATCATAATCATTTTTAGACTTAAGTGATAATGTATTAATATTATATAAGGAGTGAACTAGTAAAATTTATCTTAAAAAAAGTGATATTGAATAAATTATTCAAATATATGACACATTTTTTTGGTACACCTGATATATTAAGTAGTTTAAATTATCTATTTTAAAATGTATTTTGACATTGAATACTCGGAGTGGCACAAATTTATAAACCAAAATATAAGCATCAAAACTGTTTTTACAGTAAAAAATGTTTTTGAAAAATTCACGGCTCACTGAAATTTTACCAAGAATGAGAATCACTAGCCAAGGATATAAATTTAAATATATTTACAGAAATATTGTATAAGAAATATTTAAACAAAAAAACGTAAATAAATGTAGAAACAATATAAGCTTTTATATTTGGAGCAAATATACCATAAGGTCACAGTGAACTATGTACATTATTTGGAACAGTAAAAACATGTAATGTTTCAATCGTTGAACAAAAACACTAAAAAGACTTTTAAATTAACCATATAATTAAATTTTATTTCAATAAATTTAAATCAATTTTGAAAAATTACTAAAAAATGATATTTGAGGTTTTATATAAAACAGTCGGAAAATAGCAACTCTACAACATAATGATGATCAAAAATTTTATTCTGAAACATATTTCTTATGTATAGGTAGTAACAAAAAATATGATTCTTTTTTACACACTTTTACAATTAAGTATTACACTACTTACAAATACTATACTCCATAGTGTAGTGGTTACCGTGTTTGGCTACCATGCTAAATGGTCCCAGGTTTTATTCCCATGAGAGTCACAATAAAGATAAGTGTTTTTTCATTCTAATTTCTATTAATCATTACCCTGTAATTATATGAACTGATTAACTTACCATCATTTAATTAACAATCAACTTAACATTGCATCAATTTGATGCAGTGCCCTATACACTATTAGACGCGGATGAGGTAAGAAGAAAAAGAAGAGTGATTAGTATAATTAATTTACAATAAATAAATAAATAAAAATATAGTAAAATCTTGAATATTTTATATTTACATACTTACATACTTATTTGCCCATACATTCTATCAAAAGTTATATGTAATGATAACTATCAAATAAAATAAATGTAGAATTCCTTTGTTCCTACATCCCTCACATTTTCTAACTGCCAACATTGTCATCAAATATACAGGACTACATTCTATCATAAAGAACTGTGATGGCAAATTCTTTTGTGTTTTAATGAACTATCACTGCAAATAACCCAAATTTTAAAGAACTTACCCAGCATCATGTTGGTTGAGCTGATGCCGAGGTAATCCAGAAAAACATCAGTTCCGTAGACAAACACCGCCCCCAGAAGGAAACCGGCCGTAACGGGAAGATATGCAAATTCTCCATTTTCTCCGTAATACTTCGACTCTTGCGCTAGTTCAATGGCCGGAGACAGAAGTGACCAGTACGATGCGGCTATCATTACACCAGCAGCGAAACCCAATGACGCATCCAACAATTTTCTCTAAAATTAAAAATATATATTTATTACAATACGACAACAAAAAATATATAAAACAAGAAACTGTTGAAGAAGTCAACTTGGAACACAAAAAAAGTAATTAAAATAGTCAGAATAACAGTAGTTAAATATAAACTAAGAAGAAAAATATACAGAAAAAAGGCATATCAATCGGAAGCAAGTTAAAAGTATTTTAAGGTGCGAAAAATAGTATAGAAAAACTGATAAAAGAATTAACATAAATATTTTGTATTTAAATTTTATGAGATATGTATGTATTCAACAAAGATCGTTGTCGCAGTCAACAGTACGAAACACGATTTTAATCTATTAATACTTTATTTATTCTTAATTCAATCAAATTATTCTTTGATTAGTATTAATTAGAATGATCGAAAAATATCAATGCAAAATATATCAAATTTTGTCTAGTCGTTGAAAAGTCTGTGACCTCAATGTCAATCTGAAAGTATGCAAAAACCAACAGTGGATCAGGCGAATATTTGAGGTTATATCCACATGTGAAGTTTTGTTATCGTCGTACTTCAACAAAAGTACATTATGTCATTGATAGTTTGCAAGTTGCGCAAGTTACAAATGCCATACAAAATTTCATTGTTGTTTGCGGGTTGAACCCTTAGACATTTCCAGTTGTATGAACATTGAGGAAAATGGGGATGTGTTTGGTGTTCCTTTTGTTAATAATGAAGAATTTTTCGACTAATTATCTTGATAAATGATCTTTAGAAAAAAAACTAAGAACACATTTGATTGCCAATTACTTCCACCATATTTTTTCCCCCAATTCATTCACAGTGAAGCGCCTTTGAGGTAGTATTTTATGAAAATGGCGCTATATACATTGTCCAAATTTATTAATATTTTTATTACTATTTTAACGTATTGCTTTTTTGTCGAGTTTATAGTTTTCTCGCAATCTGTGATTAATTCAAGTATTAATTATACATAAAACATGCACAGAAAAAAATATATTCATCGTTTCATGTACGGCCGTTTCAGTAAATTGCGACAGGTGTCTCGGTGTGGTTGTATCTATAAATTGGATGGATATACTTATAAAGCTGAGTATCTACATTATTGTATTAGAATGACTTTAGAACAGTTTTAATAATAAATAGGAACATACAAATATTTTTTTAATGGTAAAATATCTTCACTCATATGTGTTTTAATGCAATTTACATAAATATATTTTAATAATCAAGTAGATACATACTTGGATTTTTAATTTCTTTTTATTTGTAATAAAAAAAAATTGAGGCGATATTTTATCACGATTATCATACAGTAAAACAGAGCAATAACTGAGATGTATTTTGAGAGTAATCAAATAAAATAATAGTGAAATTAATATCAACATAACCTGTGGATTGCAAACGTAAACAAAATACAAAAGCACTTCACACGAGAGGTTATGTGCGCGAATAATAATAATAATAATAATAATAATTTGGATAATTTGTATAGCGCCATTTTCATATAATGCTACCTCAAAGGCGCTTATAAAGACATGGATAATAATAATAATAATAGGATGAAGATGATAATAATATATGTACAAAAAATAAATAGATTAAAACGTCGTCAATCGGTCTCAGGCCGTCGAGTCTGGAGCGGGGAAAAGATGAGCCGACAAGTTAAAACGCCTTCCTCTTGATCCCACGGGCTGGAGAATGGCCAAGGTGTTGGGCAGGACGCCTTCCTGAGCGATGGTCGTCACGCTGGAGGGCAGCTTGTTGAGCTCCTCGTCATTGTGGATGGCCAACTTCCAACTTCCAGACTAGCACAGTTCAAACGGGACTTCACTTTTATCCTCTTTTTCCGCCCTTCCGTTATCCGACATGATTGTTTTGTCTCTGAGGTTTTCCGCTTTCGCTTTAATACGAACGGGAACTGGCGTATTTAAGGTTGTAGTTCAATTTCATCCAATTTAACTGTTTAAGCACATGTTCTAGGATCGTTATTGTCTTTGCACATTTTTATTGCAGTCATTTATTCCCGAGAAGCTAGAGGTTTCGGATGAATACACTATGGTCGTAACGTACCCTTAAGGGACGAACACAAAGCACTTTTTAACGCCCGATTGCCACATGTGTTCATTCGGCACAGATTCTTAGAAATACACTACACCGTTTAGGACCGCATTGCTATATTGAACGACGCAATGATATTCTTGATGTACTTTCATCAGTTAACAGCTAACCTTTGTAAAATTATAACTTTTAACCATTTCAAGTTAACACCAATCACAATATTTAAAGATGAGCAAAAAATTGTAGACTTGAGATGTAAATGTCCGGAGAAAATTAAATAAATGATGGAGCGTGGTTCCTCAGCAGCCGCGTCGGGCGCTCGAGGAACCCACACTTGAAACTTTATATAATGTAAGGAAAATATAAGGTGCACATCATTCGCAATAAGGACAAACACGAAATTAAATATAATATATTAAATTTGAGTAGGAGTACCTTAGTTCCTCTGATGACGACTACAAGCCCTGCGCCTGCAGCAGTCATTGCCCAGGTAAATAATGTCCCAAGCAGGGCTTGGGTTACAGGACCGTACCCTTCTAACATTTTTTGAGATCACAGCACTCACTTTGATAACCACACCACACAATGTTTTTTACTTTTCCTAATACTTATCCACAATAACACCGCGTTAACTCGCTCACCGAACTGGCATAAAACTGGCTGACATTAACTCAATTGACGTTTTCCTGCCAGTGCTGCCATATAAAAATGTTTTGAAATTCCCGGTTTAAAATTTTGATTGCCTTTTAGTAGGTACTGAGAAAAACTTTTTTTTCATTATCAAAATTTACAATCCTAGCTCTCTCATCCGAACGTAAATCGTGGAGTGGATTGTTCGGATTACTGAGTGTTTTGAGAAAAATTAGGGAATTTCAAAATATGACAATGCTATTTATTTTACATTTTTGTTTGGATGTAGCAGAATCAAATATTTTCTTTTGAACCAACAAATATTCAAGGGGTTAAATACATTGTTTGAGTAATATCCGATGTTATTAAAAGTAGTAGAACTGAATTAACATTTTTGGTGTCCTTTTATAGGTAAAAATAAAATTGAAAGAATTCTCACCTTTTGTCAGAGGGAGAAAGCTATTTACTTCATAAATTTCCCAACAGATGACAGTTTCATCTGTCCAGTATATAATTTTTTATCTGTCCGTTTCAACTAAGATACAAATGCAATTGCAACAATGAGGGCTGAGGGCAATATGAATGTTCAATAATGTGCAGAATGGTAAATGTTCCACTGTGTTTGAAGTAATCTCTGTGCCAGCTATACCATATTGTAAGCCATTTGAATACCCAGACTTTTATGTTCTGTGTAAAAAAAAAAAAAAATTGGTGATTTTTTTGTGAATACTACTAAGAAGAAGAAAATTCACTGGAATATATATTTTATTAAATAATATAAAATTAATTATATGTACAATTGATCCATAATATTTATGCCAATACATTTAATCTAAAACATTCTGGTTGTTAATGTTAACCTGTAGGTATATCATCTACAGTGGGTGTTTGGGTCGCCTTCTCGCTGTCCACGATCTGACGGTATTCAGTCTCCGCGTCCAAGATATCCCGATCAGAGCCGCCTGCCTGATCTCCACTGCCTGGAGCCTGAGGATTCTGCCCTCCGCGTACCTTCATCTTCAGCCGAATCTCCCGCATTCGAGCCTCTAGGATACGCTCACGTTTGCTTTCACGCTCGAACATCTGATATAAAATACTAGTTTTAACATCTCAATTACAGTTTAAATATAGATGTCATTCATTTTGTTGTTTCACAAATCCTTACCCACTGTAACAGCTAAAAGGCTATGGACAAGAACACAAAAAAGATGCACAAATATGTATATTTCAATGAAGTGATCAACCCTGCCCTTCAGATTCCAGTCCATTTAATAAACATCAGAGTGAAAAATTACAAATATTTATTTTGGCTCTCCTGGGAGTCGAAAGCTAGGAACCCCGGCACGTTAACTTAATGTGTTAACCACTAAAGGTGGAGACTGACCGGAGCATTTTGTCGTAACGTAACACATTCATTGCGAGCATTCAGGCAGTCAGTACACCGAGCCGAGCGCTCCATCCATAGTTTCGGATGCTCGCTGATGCTCGCTGCGAGCGATGTTACGACATTATGTTACGACAAAATGCTCCAGTCAGTCTCCACTTCAACACTAAAGAGTCAGATAGATATTATTATATTAATATAATAAATTAGAGACACTTTCATAAAAAACCCTTTTTTTGTAAAGGTATATGGGTTGTTGATGTTTGTAATTAACATCTTCGGATCACACTATGTACATTGTTCATCATCAGCCTAAAAGATTGGTGATTTAATGTACTCTAAAACTTTGAATACCCGAAATTAAATGCTTACATTAGTCATGAGAAGTTTGTCATTCTTAGCAGATATTCCCAAGTTCTCAGATAACTCTACTAAATAGACAGCTCCTTTTCGACTGCCACATGGAACCAGTCTTCCCTAAAAAATATACAAAATAAAATTGGTTCTTAATTGTGTAAAATATTGAATTTTGTCTAAATAAAGTAAACAAATATTTTTAAACATATAAATGAGTATGTTTTTAAATATAGTCAATATTTATTTCACCAAAGTGTTCTGTATAGGTCAAGTTTTTGTCCTTACACACCCTCGTCTACTCATGAGGAGAAAAAAACAATGTTTTTTATATCATTATGTTATACTCATTAATCATGAAAGTATTGAAATATTTTTGATCTTACTGTTGTACACATATTCTATTTTTCAAAAAATAATTATTGTACTCTCAGATAAATATTGTATATTACTTGATCTTGTGGCCTTATTTTAGTGAGAGGTTCATCACAAAGTTGTGCCGTAATGACAGGTGCATTTTGTTTCCTCAAAATATCCCAGCAACATAAACAGCCATCCCATCGAGTCGTCATAAACATTGAGAATCTAACGACAACAAAACAATTATATAATTTCCCATAGATGATTTTTTTTAACAAACATTATTTATTTAAAAACAAATTAAGATATTGTACCTAGATGGACTCCACGCCCCATCTGTGAGTTTGGATCGATGAAAGTGAGTCCAAACAATAGGACTCTCTTTGCAATCTTCAGACCAGATTCGCGCAGTCCAGTCTCCAACAGTAAGGAAATTCTTGACAAAGCCGGGGTTTCTTTGTAGCGCATATACTGGACCTAAATGTGCTGCGTACTAAAAATTTATTTTAATAATTTTAATATCAAACTTAAGCGATTGTATGGATTACATAATTTTAAAAAAAACTTTATATTACAATCACATAATGCAAAATTCCTCATAATTTTTACTATCACAATCTCCTAAAAATAAAAATTAAATCTCCTTGTTACATTTTAAAATCCAACTTTTTTTTCATTTCTAGTGTAACAAAGAATGTTTTTATACTTGCAACTAATACAAAATAACAACCATCCTTGTACCATATACTTTCTGGGGGGGCTGAGACCCTAAGGGCGTTTGTACATTACATGGAATTTTACGGTCCGGCACATCAGTTAGCGTGATAAAACGGATGATTGGCTTGTGCTTTTGTTCATCTTTCTTCGGGTCGGTGCTCTTGGTAGGTGCGTGATCGCATGCGCATAAATTCGATCATGCTAAACTGTCGTAGTCGCTTTTATTTTTAAAAACCGGACTGCCGGGCTGTAAAATTCCATATATTGCACAAGCGCTCTTAGGTTGTAAAACAAATATGAAACACATAAATCACCACTGTTTCTTTTGTAATCACTTTTCTTTATTCTGAAAGATTCAAAATTGTTCATCAAGCAAACAACTGTATATAAAGTCTTACTTACCCTTCCAGGTAATCGCTCAATGGGTGATTTTCCTTTTCTATTACCCCCAATGACCAGACCTTGTTCTGTTCCACACATAAATCTACAAATTAAATGAATTATTATGCCACTTATCTTGAAACACTTAACTCAATCAAGACAAAATAGTTAATTCTCTACAAACAAATCAGTTTTCAAATTTTTTAGTCAATTATACATGGTGAGTTAAAAGACATAATTATTAGTTCTGCTTTAGAATGAGTAAGAGGGATAAATATTATTTTTCAACATTTCACATAATAACTACTAATTAGTAAATTTACATAAGGCATACCATGTTTACATAATATGTTGTGTAACATGTGGCACATGTTGTGTAAAAATTACCTTGTGGGAATCGTAGTTTCATATTCTAAACAACTAACTCCCAAGGCTTTAGTTACTGATTGTTCTTCCCCGACAACTTTCACGGGATCAATAATCATTGTATCAGTGGGCTCAGATAGTTTTCTTGTATCCCACCTAAAAGAAATACTTATGTACTTAATACAAAAGTTTATTCTTTGACGCTTAATAGCTTTGAAGGAACTATTTGATTGGATACAGGTGACCTAAGTGAAGGAGCTCTAGGTGAAGGACGTAACACCTTTATGGAAAAAGAAATAGAAGGCAAATAGTAGGTAGGAAAAGGGGAATAACAGGATTGGCTCGATAAATCAGGGTTGCATACCTGTATTTGTACTAGCTTGAGTTACATTAACAGGTCCCCAACAATTTGAGAACACATTGAAGATACAAACATTTTGTTAAATATATATTTTTTTAATTACAAAACTACAGTTAAAAGTAGTGTTTTAAATATATATAATACCACATCAATTTAATGTGGTGTCTTATGCACCATTTGGTTTCGCATGGGAGGAAATAAAAAAGGGATGATAATAAATCTTACCATTTACATTGACCATCTGTAGAGGAAGAAAAGAATTCCGTTCCAGTTTTTGAGTTGATATAAAGTACATTTCGTACAGGATCTCTGTGAGCCTGGTGCATCGGACTCATTTCACATGGATTTGATCCTTTACGGGAATCAAAGGCTGCCACCTAACAAAAAATTAAATGAATTCATATAACACCTGATTTTGTTTTCTACTAGTCGTGGTGGCGGTTAATACAGTGGCACAGCCTTGAAAATGTGTTTTGTGACCATATCAGCCTCCACCATGACCAAAAATGTTACATGGGTATTTTATGTTTTCAAAGCTGCAATATTTGATCATACCTGGCCACTTAGCAAGCCACCCACTAATGTATTAGGATCTCTGGGGTTAAATTCCAGACAGCATAAAGGAACATGTGGTTTTATGACTAACTGCGGTTTATTGGGATTCTCTGTTAAATATAATACACATTTTTAAAAATCAATGAAGTGCAAATATAGCTAAATTAAGTGCTCTGAAAATGTCGGAATAATATTTTAATAATAATACCAAATGATCAATTATACTTTATTATACTATTATATATGTATATATTGAAATGCTACACATATTATTTTCCGTTTTCTTCCTGCATTCTTCATTTGGGAGACTTCTTATTTGCACCAAAATTGACTTGATTGTGATGATTAGCACTGCACTCCAGATCTGGGAGGAGTGAAATATATTTTGAGGGAAACAGATGACGTAAGTGAAATAGATTAGAGCAAAGGATTATTATTGCTATATGTCAAAGTTGATGTAGAAACATTAACAAGAAGAAAATAATAATAGCAGCAATGATTAGGACACTCGGGGTTGAATGTCCTTACTCGTTCTAGCCTTGAACAGAAAGTCCTTCAAAGTAAAAGCAATAATTAAATTAATAAAAATATTGAAACTGAACCTATATCCCAAATGTAGCTGTGTGTACATTGATCAAAGGTTGATCTTTGGAATTCCAAATCACAATGGGTAGCTGCCAATCTCGACCCGCCATCTGCCGACCAACTCAAAAAGGTGACGGGACGTTTATTCTCATTCATGTCTCGATACACATTTATAGTTCTGCATGAGCTCCTTTCCACGGGTGGCGCTGGGTCTAATTCAGTAAAATATGTCTGGTAAACATTGATGGCATTGTTTTGAAGAATATAATGCTCCATGTCCTGAAAGAAATCATTTCAATCATCCTTTTCCTATACATATCAACCATATCCAAAATTATTTTTTTATTCGATTTTTTATATTTATTCTAGTTCATTGTAATCTAGGTATGTATAAAGGCAATTTTTTATAAACAAAACCTGTCTTCTTTTATCAACCTGCATAGTGTACAATTGAGCTTCCGAAATAAAATTTTAGTATTAAATATTTATTTGTTTTATATTTACTTTCATCTGAATATACACTTCATATCATTCTTGTCTGATATCTGAAGCGCGGGACCGATTAACTTTCTTTCAAATTATTAACCTTATTATATAATATATAATTATTACCTGTGATAAATGCATAATGCATTGATTGTAATTTTCATCTTTTTCAATTTTTCTTTTGTATCTTGTAGTAGCTTCAGGATCTGCCGTATTAATATCTTTTGGCCATCCTCCTTCAACATGATTGATACCACTGGTCGTATACTCAGCTCTGAAAATTCATTTCATATTAGTTTCTAAATCATTTCCGCCTGATGATATTTTTTGTCTTTGTACTCACCGATAAGTATTAACTTCATGATCAGAATAAAATTTTCCGTATTGAGTACTCTGATGGACTGGATTTCTCAACACAAAATTCTTTGATATGTTCTTATCTGGGAGAATGCATTCGCCTAGTCTTGTACCACTGTCAGAAAACAGACATTGTCTGCCAAATTCTGATCTTCGTTTTGTGTAAGAAAAAGTTAAATCCATAATTCAAATGTGATTGGAAAAAAAATGCCTGCTGTATCTTAAACTATTCAGAAACCAATAACATCAAATTAATTTCATTCATTATGTTTCCGTAGTTACGTATTATTGGATCAATAAAAATGAAAACATGGATTAACAGTGGGTAACTATGTTCCTCCATGTATATCTACATGGGTGTATGGGGAATATTACTGTATTGATGTAGTCTATAATTATTTTTTATTGTTATTGTGTATTGTAGCAGATCAAATGTTGTAAAACTCCCCCTCCCCCTCCGCTTCTGCGAAAAATTTATGTTTTTTTTAATCATTATTTTAAAATTGAATGAAAAATTCTCATGACCGAAATTGATTATGTAAGTAAGGTACCTATTTATTTTTATACGGATTTTAATATTATTGGTACCTACAATTTTCGATGAATATATTTGATTCTTAATATTTATTTTCACTATGGCGATCTTACCCTATCCACCTGCAGTAGTAAGTACCTACCTACACAACTTTTTTTATAAATATGTTCTGAATTCTAAATATTTACTTTTTTACTGTGGCAACTTACTAATCTGGTGGAAAATGTTAAAAGTTTTCAAATTTTAAAATGGCGGGCCTCCGACGGTTAACTTTAAATTCTCTTAATATAGATATAACTAATTCATTTATAATTGGCATAATAATAGCCAAGACAAGCCCTCGAATGTTTAAATCTAAGAAAAAGGAAAATGAAATAAGAGGTGTATGGTCGTTTACTATGAGAGATTCAGAAATTGATTTCATTAATGCTTCAGTTTGGGGTTCAGCCCAGTTTGTAATATCTTTCGATGAAATGTTTCATGTCGGAGATGTTGGTGAGCAGAAAAAACACTATTTGAATACAAGCTTTTTAAAAATAGCCACTTTCTGAAATAATATGATTAAACTTTTAAATAAAGTACCAGCTTAACCAAAATGTAGAAAAAACACTTTTTATGTGTTAATGTTCTATGATTTCCTCTAAAATGATTGGATGTTGTATATACAAAGTATCCTAATAAATATTTTCATAACTTGATTATAACTGACTTATATTAGTGCCATCTATTGGGACCTTTGTGAAGAAAATTGCTTTTTTCTTCCTTTCATAGATGAATATTATTTCGACTTTACATATTTTACCTACTAGTAAACTAGTAATGTTTAAATATGATTTTAATTAACATATTTAACTTGTTGATTATATATTTATTTTATTGATTGTACTCAAATTCTGGATTTATCATATCAAGCTTTATTAGATAATAAATAAAACAATACTTCGTTTCTGTTGACACATCTAATATATCTTTATATACAGTGCTCAGGGGTTACATCCAGTGTACAATCAACTAAATAAATAAATATTTCTAAGATGTTTAGTTTTATATGAAATTTTACTTGATTTTTTTTCTTCCTTTTTTAGTAGATGTATTGAGCCCTGCAATAAAAATTAGGCAAATAGGAGAGCGTAGCGAACAGTTTCAACCCCAAGTAAGTGAATTATTATTTTAATAAATAATTTTAAGAAATTGCGCTAAAATTTTAATGCCTTTTTTAATTTGTTACAGGTTACGTCACCATTTCAACTTACTTTGTATGAAGGACAGTCAGAAATCAATATCCACGAAGGAGATGATTTCTTCAAATATCTTCATCTTTTACATGTTCCGACAAAGTCTTCTTCAGGATATTTCACTCTCCAAGATATTGAAACAAATTGTAACATATTTTTTTATCTGCATGTTTGCCAATCTTAAAAAAATATATTCCGGTTTTGTAATTCAAAATGTTTTCTTCTTCAAAAGCTCAAGACACTAGAGAAGACGCAGTGGATCTTTTAGTTGTAGTAAGTTCTACACTACCTCCAAGAACAATCAAAACCAAAGTTGGTATGTGTATTTTTTTCTTCTTCTGACTTTATAGGCTAATCAATGGTGCATAGGGCACCGTACCTGACTGGCACAGTGTTAACTGGATCATTTATTAAAAGAAGTTTCATAGTGTGTGAAATAGTTCTGTGAAAATCTCATGCATTCATGAAGATTCTGCTTACTTACTAAAAAAGTACAAATTTCAGCCATCAATGTCGCTTTTGAAGTTAAGTCTGAGAATGACATTATGTTTTGATTTTTGCTCCATATATATCTTTTTTAAAATTAAAATAATGTGCTTATCAACCTAGGGTAAATGGTGAAAGTTGCATAATACACAAAATGATCACTTGAATTAATCGATAACAAATCGTAAACTATGTAAATACTCAGACTCCAATACTCCCCTTTAGCAATAAATTTATTTTCAAGGTGATGAAATCCAACACCGTGAGGTTACTGTTATGGACCATTCAACGACCAAACCACTGCGACTGATGATATGGGATATTGATACAATTAAAAGGTTACTTTCATCTTCATTCTTTTATAAGTTGAAAATATGAAAAGGTATAATAAATAAATTCAACAGTGTGTCCTCTGCACGAGTTGTGCATACAAGATTAGTATCGTTGATCCAATTCAGTGCCTTATGCACCATTTGAAAGTGGATAGGGTCAATGAAAAGAAGAGTATAGCATCTTATAGGACATCAAAAAGGATTGATAGCTAACTAACTAACTAACCATCACGCCGCTTCTCCGCAGGGGTAGGCAGAGAGAATAGAGCGCCCACACCACTCTGTCCTTGCAAACATTCTAAGCCTCTTCCACGTTCATGCATCTCCTCATACATAGCCGCCGATTGTTTCGACTCCTAACCTGACCACTTTCAAGTATTGATGGAAAAGAATATTTTAAATACGGCAATTATTTGATTATTCAACAATATTGGTGTAATGACTTGTTTCTCCAAATTTACATGTATGTAAAAAAAATACAATTTTTTGGGTTATATTTGGTTTATTCCTAGATGAACTAATATAATTATATTTTCAATATTTTTAATATTTAAAGCATTTACTTTGTGGTTGGTCATTTTTACTTATTTATTTTTTTTACAAAAATGTTAGTTATATTAGTATAGATTTTTATGTCTACCGGTTTCGAGACGTGCCCGTCTCTTCGTTAGGACAGTCACTACTACAGCATGCAAACAATTCTGCCCTTCACTACCATAGCGCTATTTACACACTTAAAACTACACAAAATGCTTAACACATGCGATTTTTGGTCGACCCGAAGACCAACATGCACTAAGGGTTGCAGCACAAACATGCGTTAAGAGCCGAGGTCAAACATGCACTGACGACTGACGAAGAGAAGGGAACGTCTCGAAACCGATGGACATAAAAATCTCGGTGAGTGGTTATATCACTCACTCCTTTCAAGAAAGTTATAAATCAAAAAACTTGATTTTTCAGGAGAACGTTTTTAAAGTTTAAAAATATAATACAATGTATCAAAAATAAATATCAAGCCACTTATTGAACTTTTTACTGTGCAACAGATCTTTTTAGGTAAAACTTGAAGGTTTTTTCTCCATTTGAAAAATACTTAGTATTTAAAAAAAAAAATTAAACAATGCCTTTTCTTCAAATTGCCGAAACAACACTTTCTGCCCTGTAGCGGGTAAATATTAAGTTAAAAATATGCCTCTTTTGCTGGGATATACTACATTTTCTGGGCATTCCGAAAATATGCACAACTGAAAATTGACAACTTTTGATTTATGACGTTCTCGAAAGGAGTGAGTGATATATTAACATGTATTACTAACATTTTTGTTAAAAAAAATAAGTAGTATAATTAGTTACTTTCAGGTCTGCAACTTGGCAACCCCGAGACACTATATTATTCATCTCTGATGTGAAGTTGGAATGGAGTGATTTTCACCGCTGTCAGGTGGGGAAGATTACCAGTCGAACAGTGATCACGGAAGACCCTCATACACCAGAGGCAGATACTCTGAGGGAATTTGCTCAAAATGCCCCCTTACCACCTCCCACAATGTGTGAACAATTTTCGTTTAGCATTCCAGATCGTAAGAATTTTAAAATCATACTTATTTAATGGTTAAAAACGTTAACGTTAAAAATTACTTAATTTTTTCTCATACTTTGTTTTAATCATTCTCTGTAATGATTTTTATTGAATTTTTAACGAGGTACATTTTAAATATTGATTTATTTCTCCAAAACTGGTATATGGTAGAAAATCACTTCCTTATACAGTAAAAAACCAACTTCATTTGATTGGTAGATAATCTTCCACTGTGCACCAAGAAAAAACCAGTTTATTATTTATATGCATAAAATATTTTTTTCTTAGAAGTGATTTATTTTTATTCATTATGCAAATATCTAGCAATAAACTAAATATCCGAATAATGAATTTGAATGTTACTTATTTATCATTTTATCAGCTGCCCCTATCCAGACACAAGTTATGTGTAGGGAACCGTATAGGATCAATGCAGTGTAAAATCAATTTTTGATTACATGATGACAGAGTGATCAGTCCTGTATTCCAGACTTTTGGATATACTCGTACAAGTAGAATATGTTTTATTGGCATTAAAAAGAGATTATTGCTACATAGGGAAGGAAATTGAAGAGAAATATAATGTAATATGGGAGAGGAAAAAGAGAATGGCAGCAATGGCTAAAGAGCTCAAGATTGCATAACCGTAATCATACCAGCTTGTGTAAATTATACATTGTTATGTATGACACCCTTAAACGTAAAATAAAATTTTACATCAAAATAATAATTTTAAAAAAAAAACTACACACACTTTGCTTACATTATTTCAAGTTAATTGTTGTTTTTGTATATGGTTTAAGACAGAGACAGACTATTCATTTTGCGAATACATATTGGGAAATTCCACATGAGCCAACAATTTAAAATTATAAGTTCGCTGTTTGTTTTCCAGTGAAAAGTATTCGAACAGTAATGACCGTGCAACAAGTATTGGATAGATCAACTGGTGAAGACCATCAACAATTTACTGCTGTACTTTATGCAATGGTAACACAACTAGACTTGGATGGAAGCTGCAAAACCGTTATGTACCAATGGTAATAATGTTTATTAAATATTAGACGTTTGATATATCGCTCACTCCTTTCAAGAATGTCATAAATAAAAAAACTTGTATTTTCAGGAGAACGTTTTTAAAGTTTAAAAATATAACACAATGTATTAAAAATAAATATCAAGCCACTTTTTATTGTGCAACAGATCTTTTAAGGTAAAACCTGAAGGTTTTTTCTCCATTTGAAAAATATTTAGTATATTTAAAAAAATAATTAAACAATACCTTTTCTTCAAAATGCTAATCAATATTTTCTGCCCTGTAGCGAGTAAATATTAAGTTAAAAATATACCTCTTTTGGTGGGATATAGTATATTTTCTGGGCATTCCGAAAACATGCACAACTGAAAATTGTCGATTTTTTATTTATGACGTTCTTCAAAGGAGTGAGCGATATATAGGTATACAAAAATCACATACAACCAATACTGTGTGTTTATTGGGAATATTTTTCCTGTTTTTAGTTTCAAGGTAGGTATCATTTAAAAATAACGTTTTTGATTAAAACACAATATGAATACCAAAAATATGATTTCAAGAAGTTGTTAATGTATTATTAGAAATCCTGTGACTCTAAAGCTGTCTAAAAAAGCTGATACATAATAAATTGAGATACGCTGAATATAATTTTACATGTTGTTCTTACAAAAAAGAATTTGTAATAATAATATTTATTTCTCTTATTGGATTATGCAATATTAGAGACAAAAAAATACATATAAAGAAAAAAAATAAACCATCCATTTGACTTATTTTTAGTGAAAAATGCTCTTCAGTTATTAAAGGAATGAATAAGATTTGTGGAAATATTAATTGCCCAATGGCTGTTGGTACCCAATTTCCTAAAGTAGTAGCGAGTTATGATATAAGAGTAAACTTGACTGATCACACCGGTACCCTTACAAATTGCCGATTGAACGGAAAACATGCTGAAAGTATTCTGGAATGTGATGTAAGTACCATTACCTAATTTGATCTCTAGCTGCTTTTAATAAATAGTGCTGCAAATTTGAATATGTCAACGCGAAATAAAATGGTTGTACACTATCTTGTTTATTGTTCTAGGTAAATAAATTTATAAACATGGACATCAACGAAAAAGGTCAACTAAAATGGAAACTACTTTTGGAACGATGCGCTGTTAAAATTGTTGTCGTGAAGGGAGCCATGATTTCTATACTTTCCTGTTCCCGAGGCGACCCTAATGAAATTGTTAGCAAACTGCCTATTTATTGATAAAACAACTTTTCATTATTAATTTTTTAAAAATCCATTGCTTATTTTAATTTATGTTTCTTAATAACTTAACAATAATTATAATTCACCTAAAATATTTTTTAATAATCTCAGGAATAATAAAATATTATTGATTTCTTTTAAATAAATAAAAGTAAAACCCCTTTTTGTTTCATCAATCCATTTTTGGTGGTGCCTGTTTTATTTTTTCGTAACTAATGTGTGGAAATAAAAAAATTGATAAAGGACTGGGTAGATGAGGAGATAAAACAGACAAACATTTAGGAAAATAGCAATTTAAGACGAAATTTAGGTGTTTGGTAGTTTGACTTTGTGAGGAGCATGGAAATAAACCAACGAATGTTGCTATGAAAAGGCCATTCTGTTGGCTAGGGCTGGGCCATGTACTCCTCTGCTCCCCAAGAGCCTTAATCAAGCTTGTCTCTTTTACAAGCTATCATCAGGCTCCTCGTGCCCAGGAGGCCTATTGCTGATAATTCTTCGGTAGTCCTCGTCTGAACTATGGGACAGACATGACAATTAGTAAATTGCGTATGGTCCACATAAGGAGCGGAAAATTACCAATTGTCACAGACATGACAATTGGTAAATATCACAGACTGTAAATATCATATGGTCCACAAAAGCTATTTGCACCCAAGTACCATTCCGAATCACATTACTAAATAACTTTACAAAATGGCAATACTAATTTTTATTTTGGCGCCACCATTTGTCCGTTTGACGTTTGACGTTTGTGATTTGCGAGCAGTATTTCAGTTTGTGACTTTTGCCTGTTGATTTTTTCAATTTCATGTTCAATGTACACTCATTTATATGTTTATCAGTTGTAATTCTCTTCAGGGTTTGAATAAATTTGTATTGGTTTAAATTTGTCTAAAATTTGAATACGAAAATGATACTATCGGGCGAAAATAATATGGAATCTTTCGATGAATTTTCTACGGAAAACGACCCCGAAAGGGAGGTATGCGACTATAAAAATCTTGCTATCCGTTTCTCAAATGTATCTAAAGATTTCTCCAAACAGTATGCCCACATATACGCGGCAAGGTTAGGCACAATGCGCCAAAGTTTGCTGAGAAAAGCGAAGTTAAAATGGGGTGATAAATATCCTATCAAGAAAATTTTCGAACTCAAAGAGGAAAAAGAAGATACGTGTATTATTATAGGTACTCTTTTCAAACACCAGGATTTGAAGCCCAGCATATTGAGAGAGCTTTCGGAAGAGTTACAGATCGTTCCAGAGCCTCAAAGGTAAATGATTATTTACTTACCATAGTTTTTATGGAATACTATTATGTAAAGTCAACAACATTTGCCCAATTAAAAAAGTATTCTGTGCTATTCGGAAAAACTGACTTCTTTCAGTTTTAATACATTCTCTTGTCTCTTGCTGCATATGTTGAGACAAGACAAGAGCATTAATACAATATTTCTAATATTTTTTTTTAGGAAAAACTTTGTAGACGATACAGATAAACTTATTCTTGAAGATGAATTACAAAGAATTAGATTGGAGGGGGATATTATTGATGTACATAAAATGGTTACTGGTATTGTTTGTGGTGTCTTAGGTAAGAACTTTTAGTCTATTTTTGAAAACTAAAACATGTGACAACATTTTGAATGTGTCCAAATACTTATTCAAATATCTGGATTTTCTCCGCTTGGAAATTATTTTTTACATTTTTGACAATCGAGTTCAGTTATTTTACCTCTAGTTTTTTTATTATTTTTTAATTATTTATTTGGCAGTATAAAAAATTAAAAAAAAAAACAGGTAAAATAACTGTGAACAGACTAGTGGGGTTGTCAATCATGAGTAAAATTGGTGAATGTTACACGTGTGTAAAGTGATCACTTAACGGAGCCTATGATGGTCATAAGCCCTGTAAATGCCCAGACTTCCATATTCTTCTTCACCTATGTTGAGATGTCAAAAATGTAAGATTTATGAATTAAACATTGAGTTGGAGTTTCTATTTCTTAGATCACGCATTTTGAACATGCAGTTTCTCCCCATTTCTATTCCGCCTTTCATCCCTTGGGAAAAGTCCCACTGGTTATTAAACCAACAGCCTAGATATGTATATTGGTATACCTTTCCGTTTACATCTAATCCTGTACTGATGGGTACAACTGGGAATTTATAATAGTTTTACTGGCAATCATATATTTGATACAATCAAAGGTTTTAATTAGTACATCAATATTACCCTGGACTGGTATCTGAAGTGGAAGGCTGATCACCTTTCCTTCATGTGTAAACGATCAAGATAAAACTGTGTTTATATGATGCAGTGCCCTATGCATCATCGGGTGCGGATGAGGGTTGGAAGAAGAATATCAAATAAATTTATTTACCATCTACCAATATATGTAATTTATAATAAAATTTATATATTATAAATTACAATATAACTTTTTAAATGTTTCATGCCAACGCTTGAATCAATAATTTTCTACTACTCCCAGGAACTACTAGTAAGTTTTAACATTTGTATAACATAATGTACACTTTGTGGTTTTTAATACGGTTTTGATGCAATATATATTTGAATTTTTTTTGCCTGATGTTATCCTGGAACATGGAATTTATTTGTTCTGCATGGTTGCTGTGTCCATGCATACATGTATATGTACCTTATTCTATTGTAAAGAAATACAAAATTGTATAAAAGCTTAACTCGCAGTACACTATGGAATCCTACTACCAACCCTAATGCATGGAAGTGAAGCATGGAGTTGGCAAAAGAAAGATTAGAGTAGACTAAAAGTATTGGTGAGGAAAGAATGCAAAGCAAAATGCAAAATGCAGTGCGCGCTATCATAGACTGTGCGCGCAATGTGTATTTAATTTTCAGACAAGATTTTTAATACTACTTTGAATCATGAGTATATTTAATATATTAATTTTTTTTTTTTAAATAAAATAAAACATCCAATTTCATTTGTTAAACGTCCATTATTTTTCTTTTTTTTTTTAAAAAGGGAAATATTTGTGTTTTTATTATTTACAAAAACACTTCAATTTCATACTATCTCTGTGAGCCGAAGCGGCTCATTTTTAGAAATAGGTATCAAATTGCGGTAGAGTGGGTTCGAACCGAAAAAACTCAAGAGTCCGCGATACTAACCACGGGACCACAACCCGACATTTGATTTGTAAGGTGTCATATTTGTTTTTTTTGAAGATGCAATTTATTTTGTAAAACATTCAATTTGTTTTGTTAAACATCCAATTTATTTTGTAAAACATACCATTTGTCAAACTTCCTATTTGATTGTTAATTGTTCAATTTGATTTGTTAAATGTCCAATTTGACTTGTAAACGTCCAATTCAAAGTGAAAAACCTGTATTATGTATATGCCTCTTGATTATCATTGATTTTATTGATATTTGATTATCTGTGTAGGTTACGAGGAAGGGGATGGTATTTTTAAAATTAAAGACGTCTGTTGGGCGAGCTGCGCTCCACAAAAAACTATAACTCCATTTTCAGATGACCGGTAAGAGTTCATAATAAGCTGCAGTAGATATGGTTGATTATTTACACATTAAGAACGGGTGTTTTATACGCCTGTGGGACGCTGGCGATGGGATTCGATTATTGTTTATATGTAAAGTTAAGACATTAACAAAGATATTGGTACATAATATTCATAAAAACATTAAATAATCCGTTCTTTTCTGATATTGAAATGAAGCCGGTGCAGAGGGAAAAATACCTTTCCTGTTCTTAAGCAACAACCGACCGAATGGGTAAAATTACCTTTCCCGTCCTAAGGGCGTTTGTGCACTACACGGAATTTTACTGTCTGGCACTTCAGTTAGCATATAAAACGGATGATTGGCTTGTGCTTTTGTTCATCTTTCTTCGGATCGGTGTGCTTGATCGGTGCGTGATCACAGTGCGCGTAAATTCGATCACGCTAAACTGTCATAGTCGCTTTTATTTTTCAAAACCGGAGTGCCGGATGGTAAAAGTATAGTGCACAAGCTGCCTAAGTGTGTTAATAAAAAGATGCAGTAATCAAATTTAAGTTTTATTAGTAAATAACTAATCATTGAGATTTTAGGCTACCACTTTCGAGACATATCTGTGTCTTATATATGTGTCCTTCCATCGTTTTTATTGTTATTTAAACTTTAAAAAATATCAATTCAATTGTTTATCCCCTGAAAAATCACCAGACTTAATAGGGATTTATATTCTTTATATTAAGCCGTCTAATGAAAATAAAGACTGTTTTGTTGAATTGAACTGACATATAGCTCACTCCTTTCAAGAACGTCATAAATCAAAAATTGTCAATTTTCAGTTTTGCATGTTGGAATGCGCAGAAAATGTACTTTATCCCAGCAAAAGTGGCATATTTTTAACTTAATATTTAATGTATCCTAAATATTTTTCAAATGGAGAAGAAACATTCAAGTTACATCTAAAAAGATCTGTTGCATAGTAAAAAGTTCAATAAGTGGCTTGATATTTATTTTTAATACATTGTATTATATTTTTAAACTTTAAAAACGTTCTCCCGAAAAATCAAGCTTTTTTTATTTATGACGTTCTTGAAAGGAGTGAGCGATATGTATTACGAATAAGGCAAAAGATAGAATGGTAATGGCTGATAGAAAGAAAATTACCGAATGATGTAAAATATACTTTGCAGGTTTATAGTGATTGCTTCGGGGTTAAACCTCTCCTCCATAAAAGACAATTGTCTCCCTATACAGCTGTTTGTGGACTGGATCACCGGGATGGTTGGAGGCTGTCAGCAGCGTCAGGGAGTGTCCAAGGTTGTTAGACTCATCATTGCTGGTAAGTTCGTTTACGGATGAGAATAATTAAGATTTCTAGCCACTTAAACTATCATCAAATCAGTTTCTGTGTTTTCTTGATTGTTAACATATGAAGGAAGGGTGACCAGCCCTCTGCTTCAGGTACCAGTCCAGGGTAGTATGTATTAAATAAATATTAGTGTGAAAAATCACTTCTATTTATTTGACCCCCTCCTGGAAATCAAACCCGGGCCCTCCAGTACAGTAGCCGAGCTTGCTGACCACTACACTACGGAGGCGGATTTATAGCGAACTCCAAATATATTTGTCTCTTTTTATCTTATGTTTTGACAACTCTTTATTTTTGTCTGATTAAAATATCTGAGACTCTAAAATTAATACTAAATCAATAAATAATCCTATTTGCCATATTTGGTTTGTGAGTTTCAAAACTGTTATGTAGATTCCTTTATGACGCCATACCTCAGAATTTCTGTCTGCTATTAATAAATTTATTTATTTTTCTACAGGGAACTCGATAAGTGGGCAGCCATCCGACTCCACCAATCAGAACACATTGATAAATACCGTGAGCACCGGGATAAGCGGTCCAGGGTTTGATTCCTTGCAGTCCCTACAGAAATTGGACACCATACTAAGTGAACTTTGCAACAGTATTGACGTGGATTTGATGCCGGGAGAGTTTGACCCCACAAACATAATGCTGCCTCAGAATCCAATGCATTACTGTGAGCTTTCAAATACTATTATTCTCTTACTAACCCATCGGCATACCAGCCATCATTTCTTGGCGGCTAAGAAAATAGTACAATCACATATCAGCCGCGGTTTAAAGCCACACTTCCGTCTGTGGGTAGTTCATATTATAAAGATTCTTTCGTGTGATATCCACAAATCAGTATAGAAAACTTGTAGTAATGCATTATTTCTTTTTATTTTTAACCAAATTTATTAACGGCTATTAGTATACGTATTTATAAAAAAAAAATCTTATGTGGATGGGTTAATACATTGTTTGCAGGAAAGGTTCAAAGCGTCTTTAATATGTAATATACTGTTGGTAGAGAGCGGGAGATGCTTATAAGCGTTCTATTTGTTTACTTTAGGTACTGCGCAAGATGCTAAAAAATATCATACAGATTGAAGTTGAGTTTTTGGTTACTTGTGATTAGTATACGACCCTAATTAGTATACTAATTATGGTCAGGTTTGATGAAAAAACCGTCCGCCAACAATGCGTTAAGACACACGGATACTAAAAATCATTGCATATTTTTTAAAAAATCCAGGCCATATCCAGATCAACCCTATCATTAACAAAAAAATGTTCAAGTAGCACTTTTATGAATTGACTAATTTGTAGGCTCTTGTGTTCTTCATATTTTGTATATAGCGAAAAAGCAGTTAAGAAAACAAAAACTTCTCTAAATGAATATCTGGTGCCGTTAATGAATTACAGTTTTGATAACATATTGATGATTTTTATTAATGGTACTGGGACCCCTTTATCATTAATTCCATTGATCTTTTGTATTTTTTTTAGGTATGTTTCCTAAGGCTGTAGAATTTAAATCTTTTAATGGAGTTCCCAACCCATATGAGTGTGATATTGGAGGTGAGTATTTTTACAATTACTGAAAGTTTAGTATTCTTTTTTTCCTGATGCCTACAGGCACATTTTAATAAGTTAATAAAATGAATAAAACACAAACTTTGTTTTTGACCGCTTTTATTTTTGGTACTACATATTGTATTATTCCAACTGGTTTCGACAAGCACCTTATCTTCTTTAAGGATGGATATGTTACATATTATTTGTTCATTTTGACATGAAGAAAAATGGCTCCCATATTGCAACTACATATTGTGAGGTTGTGCAAAATTTTTAATATTTTCTGGCAATAATCTATTTATTTTTATTTTTTTATAAAATTAAATACTGTACACTGTTCACGGTTTGTTTCACATTTTCTATAAATAACTTAGTCCATGAAACAAAAAAATTGCTTTGCAAGAGAAGGTCTCTCAGGAAGCCTAGATGCTTCTGTATCAGATCTGGGAATGCTGTGTGTCCCACAATGTAAACTGGTGTTTCTATGTTTTTAATGTAAACTGTTCATGATAAATGTTTGCCTAAACTGCTTTCAATATAAACTTTTACAAAAAAATTGCTTCGCAAGATAAGGTCTCCCTGGAAGCCTAGCTGCTTCTGTATCAGATCTGGGAATGCAGTGGGACAGCTTTCGATGTAAACTGTTCACGATAAATGTATTTTTTCGATGTAGGTCGCATAGTCTGTGGCAGTTCGGGCCAGCCAACAGCCGACATTCTCCGCTACAGCGCTCTGAGCGCCCCCATGGAGGCGTTGGAGTCCTGTCTGACGTGGGGCCACCTCGCCCCCACGGCGCCTGACACCCTGCCCTGCACCCCCTCCGACGGGGCCGACCCCTTCATCATGGAGAACTGCCCCCATGTGTTCTTCTCCGCCAATACAGACAGCTTTTCTACGCAACTATTCAAAGGTATCTTCTTCTTTCAAACCTTATCAACACCCAATGGTGCATAGGGCACTACATTGTATTAACCCAGTGTTATCTTGATCGTTACTTACATGAAGGCAAGGTGAGAAAAAGAAGGCGCTCTTGCGCTTCAAGGCCAGTCCAGGGCAGTATTAAATAAATATTAGGGTGTAAAATCACTAATATTTATTTTCACCCCCCTTGGGATCGAACCCGGGACCTCCAGTATGGTAGCCGAACATGTTGACCATTACACACTACTGAGGCGGACAAACTTTACTATTTATTATGTTCTTCACTGTTTATTATGTACTATTATTCTTTACTTTTATTCAACTTTGCTGTACTGGCACATAAAAGAGTGCGTTTCTGGACTTATTGATGAAAAACTCACTGATGTCGTGAGTTTTTGGCCAAACACTCGATCACTGTTCTTCTCCACCCACTCTACTCACCTGACTCCTTCTGACTTCTTGTTCCCCAAACTCAAAATGCCTTTGAAAGAAAGAAGATTTGAGACAATTGGAGACAAGGCGAATGCGACGAAAGATCTGGATAGAGGATAAAGGATATCACTAAAGAAGAGCATTCTAGGACTGTTTCCAAAAGTGGCAACACCGTTGGGATAAGTGTGTGTGTTGGGTAGGTGAATACTTTGAAGGGGATACAGACATGTAACTTAACATTAATTGAACAGCTCACGTATAATAATATCTAAACATATCGCTCACTCCTTTCAAGAACGTCATAAATCAAAAAACTTGATTTTTCAGGAGATCGTTTTTAAAGTTTAAAAATATAATACAATGTATTAAAAATAAATATCAAGCCACTGATTGAACTTTTTACAATGCAACAGATCTCTTTAGGTAAAACCTGAAGGTTTTTTCTCCATTTGAAAAATACTTAGTATATTGAAAAAAATAATTAAACAGTACCTTTTCTTCAAAATGCAAAACAACACTTTCAGCCCTGTAGCGGGTAAATATTAAGTTAAAAATATGCCACTTTTTCTGGGATATAGTACATTTTTTGGGCATTCCGAAAATATGCACTACTGAAAATTGACGATTTTTGATTTATGACGTTCTTGAAAGGAGTGAGCGATATATGATGATCCATTATTCAAAATATTTCTTTATTGTATTTGAGCACTTCCTACAATATATTTAAAAAAATAACGATAAAAAACATTTTTTTTTGTTTGTTAAAGGTTCTGAAGAACAAACTGTCCGCTTGGTCTGCGTACCATCCTTTGCAGCTACCAATACTGTTGCGGTTGTGAACCTGAAGAACTTAGACTGCTATCCTTTGTCATTCCTTGCAAATGATCAATAATTAATTTAATATTTATTATTACAATTCGATTTCAAGTAGTATCACATGTACAAATCTGTTATTATCTTTTTTTAAACTATTAAAGATACACGTTTATAACCAATTATTGTGCTTTAATTTTTGAGTGAGATCGGGGAGATGAAGAAATAAGTGATGATTCTCTGATCGCTATCAATAATCTGATAGTTCTGTCACTGTGCAAAGAGAGAAGCAGATTATCTGGAGAAGTTTGTTGTTGTCAGCAGCTGGGATAGAAAAAACGGATGTGGGAGATTTTTTACGTACCAGTAGCTCCCGATAAAATTTGCAAAAAAAGCTCCGCTATCGGACAGCACTGAGAGATACGGGTGATGAAACAAATGGAAGAGTGCCCTCTTAAAAATGCCCTCATGGTATTCATATTCAGTCATAAAGGACTAAGAAAATAATTAGGAATCATAGTCAGGACCAGGGAATTATTATGCATATAAAAAATTTAACAATTTATTCTTAACATGCTTTATTTTTTATCAACTTAATTACATAATACATTTTTTAAAATCAAAAGCACACATTACATTACATAAATATATATTTCATAGCTTAAATAGAGTATATCATAGTTATTATATTTCCTTAATCTTATTTACTTTCTACATTATATTTTTTTTTCCGAAACTTATTCGTCAATGGCAAAAGTTTGTAAAATTGTTACATAAAATATGTGTTGGCTTGTAGTATTTACACATTTTTAAATAATAAAAAAAACTGAAAAGCAAGTACGGATTCTCCTATTTGAAATATAATGTTTAATAATACATACAAAGTAATAATTGGCTAATTTTCTTTTTAATTGGAAATATCTCGAGCACGCTGCACATTTCTGTATTCCTGATAAAAGTTTGTATTTTCATTTATACAAAATATCACCAGTCAATTGAAATCCAAGTAAAGTAAATTAGATAAAAGTTTAACAAAATTCTTGTACCATGTTCTGATTAAGAATATAGATTTTTTATTTATTTAAATGACATTTACACTATACAATTCTATATTATGCAATGAATAATTAATATAAAAACAAAATATACTATTTAGCTAGTGATTTGTACTTCAGTGGTAGCTGTTTTACCTTGTGAGAATATTTTCAATGATGAAACAGTAGTGGAATTAATTATACAGGTGCAGCATAAAGATCTACAGCTGGTCTTTCTATGGACTGTAGGGGCGGGAGGTGGTCTCTAATGACCTTATCTCATGCAATTTTCATTTTTTAAAATCTCTCGGTCAATAAGGTTTGTGCAGCAAAAATGAAGATTCTATGATTGCCATACAAAAGGGATTCATACTGCCAATGTCATTATTGTGGTCTTTACTCGGAAGGTAGCAGTAGGGGCCAAAGCTTGAATGAAACTATTTGCATTGATAGATGGTTGCAAAAGATCGGAACTACGGCTCACATAGCTCGCAAATCGCTACAGATTTTAAGAAAAACTATCTCGGAGTGGCTGATGTCTAGTATACATCAGATTTAGGTACTTATTCTCACATTCTGGAATGTTTTCTCATGAATACAATTTTGAAATTCCAAGTGTATCACAACGGACCAAGATCTCTTGACGCCTTAAGAATCTTAGTTGCTTGTACATTGGTGCTACACTACCAGAAATAACATGTGTGTTATGATGAAGTTTAATACATAATTAGGATCTGATATCAATTAGTGATGATATTTTATTTTTAAATATTAGTCATTGAAATATGGTAGATCTTTATGCCACACCCTGTATATTGTATTTTTGTTTACACTATTAATATGAATAGTTCAATATTTTCATTTACGAATTTTAATAATCGACTACACTAAGGTTTCAGTTCCCTCAAAAATATGTTTTTCCTTGGACCGTTGATTTGTATATATCTTATCAGTTAAATATATTATTTTCTTTTACTATTTCTTGATTTGTGTATTTTTAAATACATGCTTTCAAAAATATTTGCCATAAAAATTGTTTGGTATTTTTTTTCAGGATTCGTAACAAATGACTACATATTTTTAAAGACTGGTTAGAATGTTTGAGGATTTAAAATCATTATTATTTTTTTTTATAAGAAGCTGTGCCTTCTGCATTAAATACATACTGTGATCTCATTTGCATTTTTTATGGAATTTATCTTTCGAAATCGGCACTTTGATAAAGAAATTATGGAAAATTAACAATCCTTCCTAGAAATCAGGATCTATGGGATAACAGCACTGAATTCACATAGTATTATGCTAAGTTTGTGGAGTTTATTCAAGAATATAACCGAGTATTAATCTGGCATCTTTTCATAGGAGAGTTCTCAAAGAGTAATCTCAAACGAGATCAGTTAGTTTGCACTATTCACTATGTAAACTCTACCGCTGACTGATGGTGAAAGAGATGGATAATCCTTAAAAATAATTACTACCATAATCGAGACATGTCAGCTTTTTTACTTTTTTGTATCTCAGATATGCTATGAACTGTGTTGTTATATTCTTGATGCAGTGTAAAAAAATATGACATTGAAAGTTTGTAAACCATGGTGAGAAATGTCAATTAAGTTTATCTGTGCTATTTCCACATTAAAAATAAAAATTAATGACTTTATTGATTATTGTATTTGGCCAGCGTGCATATGAGGTTCCGGGTTCGATTCCCAGGGTGTCAAACAAATGTAAGTGATTTCTTCAGTCACCCATTATATGTTTTTCCATCAAAGTAACTAAAAGAGTTTTTTCAGGTATATTTTTACCCGCATTCAGAAATTGCGTTAATATATTATAACGAAAGTACCTATAAAAAGAGTTAAGCCGATCCTTACCCCGAATCCCACTGTCATCCAAGTAAAACTATCATTTATCCGGTTAATTATCGTCTCTCTGTATCCCATGTACTAATCAATGTTAATGCAGCCCAGTTTTGTTATGTTTAGTGAAATTTCCTACAACAATAAGTATTTATTTCACTTTTTTGATGCTTTTATTCGTTCAAGAAATGCCAGTTAAGAAAATTTCAGTTTCGATGATAGATCGAAGACAAGTGATATAACAGAGTTGCTTTTTTTACTGTTTGTTTTATAAAAATAATCCTTTACAGCTTTTATGGAGTAGACCTTTATACTAGTTATAAGGAAAACAAAAATTGCCAAAGAAAATATGTACTTTGTTATTGTTTAAAGTTACTCGAATTGATTGTTTATCTAAAAAATACACAAATAATAATGTGAGGGTTTATTTTTATTTATCATTATTACTAAATAAACTCCATAGACAATATTTTATTTTCTCCATCCTTCTTCCTTATATTATACGTGTACAACACTGATAAGCGTTATAATTTCTTATAAGAAAGACTTAAATTTGGCACAAAAGCAACCATTGATAAGATTTTTATGATATTTCTCAAAACACATTTAGTTTGAGTAAAATAAATTTGTACCTTATGTTCTAAAAATGGTATTAATAGACAATCAGTTCGTGTTTCAATATGTACATAATTCTACACTTCTGGCCGATTCATTGTGAGATTTTAATATTCATAAAAAAAATATACATATAGCTACACATTGACACCTAATACTATAATAAATAGACATACATATATTAACAGTCCACCAGATTTACAATAATATACATGCAATTCTCGATATATGAATATTTTCTTAAACGATTATCACAATTATATGGTTTTTTGAAGAAAATACGGAAAAATAAAAGTTGTACGTACACATATTTTACTACCTATCCTATATCAGGTACTGTATAGGATAAATAGTAAGATATTTATACACATATAATTACATGAATATTATTCGTTTGGTTTTCTAAATATTGTAAAGGATAGAAAAAATTACAATTTTTTACTTAGGTGGAACATAGTACAGTTTGACCAAATTCATACCCAATCAATATGTTCAGTATTGTACTTGGCGCTGAAGGATAATTTTAAATATTAACATAAATTTTCTAGGTCATACCGTGTAATATTATTACTTAAGTCAAAAACGTAAAAATATATTAAATTTTGTTTGATGTAGGTAAAAGTGCATCAAATTACCTAAAATTTAGGAAATTTGATGCACAAGCAACAAAAACACACAATGATCAACCTCTAATAGAATTCGTTCGTAAATCGAGCCCTGCGTATATGTTTAAATTACTTATAATATATACACATTTTCATTACAGTTATGCCATTCAAAAATTACAATAATTGATTTTTGTCAGTAATAACAATAAAAATAATTTGTCAATATCCATTATACAAACAATGCAAATACACATTTTTATTAAATACACCAGTAACACTTTTCGTAAGTTGTTTTAAAACAATATAATCCGACTTTCGACACACCACCATCCGGGAGTTTTCCTGCTTGTTTAATTTAGTTGATGTATAATACATTTCACTCTGTCTCCTGAGAAAGAATAGGCAAATTTCTGTTTTTATTTGACTTATTATTGACAAATTAACTGTTATAAAAAAATCAAAAGACCTGGTGCTTTTCCCATGTAAAGAATTCAACTATCTATAGTTTAATCGCAATAAAAACGAAGTAATTGGGACGTCGTCAAATGTGTGTAATCACGAGAGAGAATCGTAAAATTTGTACCCTGTTGACGCATTTTCATTGAAACCAGGGAAATCTGCGAGAATTTTTACGCACTGGTTTTAACATCACCAACTTTCGAAACTATACAAATGCGTAAAGTTTAAAATAGTTTCACTTAATTAAATTTGAGAAAAAATAAGAGAAATATTTTTTTTTTCAATTACGTAGAATCTTAATTTTTTATACGAAGAGTATGTTAAATCCTAAATTCCTAAGTGAAAATAGCCTAAGTAATGAACAGAACGTCAGTTTCTTAATTCCTGAAAAAGATCAGAAAATCAAATAATTTTTACTGCCTCTTTAAAATTTCTGAATTATTAAGCGTCTTATTTTTCCTATAATTTTCTAAGTACACACATGGACAATGAATTTCACAGTTCAGTTACGTATACTATTTTTTAACAATTGAATTTTATTTAGTTATTAATTGATACATTATTAATACCAACTTAATAGTGTATTTATATATTTTTTAATTTTAACTTTACTAGGTAATTTGTCTTTAAATCGATTGCGACACGAGTTTCGATGCATTCCGCGCCATTATCGATACCGAAACACACAGAATTCATCCCGGGTCACAATGGATTTTTTTTTTAAAGTGGTATTTTTTAACTAAAATTTAAATCAGAAATGGATAGATATTGATGGATAAGTGACTGCCGAATTAATTAATGAACATATGTACATTTGCTTTAGCAAAAAATATCAGAATCATTTTATAGAAAGACGCTTTTGAAATACTTTTATATATGTAATGCGAAATAATAATTAAAAATACAAATACAAAATACAACTTTTAAAATACTACTTTTGTGCAGCAAATATAATATGTATATAAATATATATATAATATATATATATATATATATATATATATATATATATATATATATATATATATATATATGTATATATATATATATATATATATATATATATATATATATATATATATATATATATATATATATATATATATATATATATATATATATATATACACATATATATATATATATATATATATATATATATATATATATATATATATATATATATATATATATAGATACATATATATATATTTATATATATATATATATATATATATATATATATATATATATAATATATATATATATATATATATATATATATATATATATATATATATATATATATATATATATATATATATATATATATATATATATAAAAAAATATATATATATATATATATGTATTTATATGTATACTCAATCTTAATCTGACACAAACAAAATAATTTGAAAAATATTTTGTACTTATTAAATAGAATAATACTGCTTCTTTGGCATTTATTTATAAACTACATACTTTACATAGCATAACTATCATAATTTTTGAATTCTAAAGCGATCGATATCAAATCGTTTTTGTCACGTTTTTTAATTGTTGACTTTTTAGTTTTTGTGTATCTATATTTTTTTGGCATATCATGATTTTCTTCTATATTATGATCTACTAAATCTACTTTCTATTGACATTTAATCACACGCAATCTAATTTAATTTTATATTTTATATACAAGCGCACATAATTTAATTACCTAATGGACATGCCTTGATTATATTTTTTATAAATATTTATTTAATATACTATCTTATATATTAACTCTCTAATTCAAATAATTGTTTCACACGCTAGTAAAAATATTATTATGACCGAAAAAGATTATTTTAATATTATACATAATATTGTATAGCTGGAACAAAAGCCACATGTCAAATATCTTTGTTAACTTTTATATTTCTACTATTATATAAAATTATACTTTTCATGGATAGTAATTGATCATTGTCAAATTGAATTTTACCGTGATAGTTATATAGATCCTTCTAAAGATATCTGCTTTGAATCTCGTCAGTGCAAAAGTTTTTTTAGTTGCACATGGTTTTGTGTTGCTCATTTCGTAACTTTCTTCTCCTTTCATTATCTTCTTCATCTTCTTCAAACCCTCACCCATACCCGATGGTGTATAGGGCATTGCATCATATAAACGCAGTATTATCATGATCGTTAACACACGAACGAAAGGTGATCAACCCTCCGCTTCAGGTACCAGTCCAGGGTAATATTGAAAAAAATATTTGAGTGAAGTTCTTCTTTCATTTTTTACCTTTCTTTAAGCTACTAAAAAGGTTTAACAGATTATTCTTACATAAATAAATATTATAAATGTTTATTATTGTCAGTAAATAAAATATGTTTTCTTTGAGAATATAATTATGTAGGAATCCAATTTAAGTATATTTATTTATAAATTTTCGTTTAGTAGAGCCATCTATAGTTGGTGTGAAAAAGCTTTTATTTAGCAGAGATCCATCTATTTTATGCAAGATCCGAACCAGATTATTTAACATACTGGAAGACGCCTAGTAATAAGAACTCCTACGAGGAAAGAAAAACGATGATTTGGACACACTAAAAAATGTTGGAAATATCGTTCAAAAAAATTATATGGTTATATACAAAATTAATATAAAAATGTAGTACTATCTTAGTTAACGATCAACCTTGCAAACAGACGCAAAATAAAATAGGTAATGAATTATTGTGTTATTTCGCCATGCATACCTATGTGTTAATTATCATAATTTTGATATTATTAATCTTCGATTTGATATAATTTAACTTTATTGCGATATTTTTCTCTTTTTCCATGAAATTATTCTTCACTTCGATGTTAATCACTCTTATTTCATTAATATTTGGCTTACTTACTCCGCCCACATAGGTAAAGATATTGCACGAAAATTATTATTTGTATAGCGAATCGAAAATCCAAATCAAAAGTTTCTCTGAGAAATTAATTTAATTTGTTAGGCGAGGTATTGCTGCACCTCCTCCACTACAAAGTAAAATAAAATAGGTTTTCATTTTGTAAGTATACATAATTGAGATATACATTTCTATACTTCAATATTATTATCGAGATTTTTAGAATGAAAACTGTTTCTTATATTTGCGTGACAAAATATTAAAAACATATGTGTAAAATATCATATTAATAATATTCTTAAATATAATAAAATATAATATAATAAAACTTGTTAAAAAATAAGTATATGAAATTTGTTTCACTAAAAAAATATATATATTTTGAAAACCATTCAACTTAACGAATAAATACGTACATAAATAACTTAAGTATTTACAATGTAACTCAGAATAACAAATATTGTTTATTTTTCAAACATTCGATGGTAAACGAGGAATAAAAGTAAGGTAATAAAACATAGCAAGATGACAATGAAAGGCCACATTACCTCTACATAAGAACTACGTAAAAATGTGTCAAATTACCTTCACAAAACTATAGAAGGTTTTATTTAATTTGTCTAAATAAATAACATTTTACTACAAAATGTAGAGATAACAACAAAAAACAGAATAGGCTTAAGTACAAATTGTATAGACAATATACAACATTTCATAAATTATATAGATTAAACTTTTATTATATAGGTTAAAATAATGTTAGGCATAAACATTTACTAAGTTCAGAAAATATCGAATAAGGATTGATTGCAAGAGTCAAGGCTTATACAAGCAGTCACCTGCGCATCTTTTCCGAGGATGTGTAGTCTATTAAAGACACAGTGATACAGCCGATGTTAGAGTTGTTTACATTGCATGGAAAAAGGAGACGAATCCCGACGGATTTTCCCCAATGGCACTTTAAAATTTGTTAATTTTCAAGGTTCAAGGTACCAGGTTCAGAACTGTCAGCAGGCCATATTCTCCGAATTGATTTTAATCATTAACGTAACAAATTTACCTTAATTTTATATTTACAATAAATGATTTTAATGAGAAAACAGGGGCGCAATTACCTAACGTTTGGTATTTTTATTTACTGACACTTACCATATGATACATTTATGACGTTTTTGTCATTTCTGCCAAAACTAAAGTCGATCGTTTTTAATTAAATTATTATTAATCTCAGGCACCGCATTGATTGAAATGACTTTAATCTTACCGACAACAAAAAAGATTGCATTCTTCTATTTTATTATTGAATACTAAAAAGTGATCAATAATCATAATACCAAAATATATATTTGATTTTACTCGGTTTCTTTATACAATTTTGGATGGGTCCAAAGCCATTTTGAATTCTTGCTCTTCGTAGAAGCTGCCTTCGTCGATCTCGAACTCTGGTGTTACGAGAGTGGACTGGTCGGGCGGAACCTTCCCTCCGTCTCGGTCGTCCTCGACTTCGCACTTGGCCTGCTTGCAATTGGTCGAGTCCACCCTCATCTCCAGGATGACGTCAGTCAGAGCCGTGATGTAGTTCTTTGCGAGGGTCAAGGTTTCAATTTTGGAAAGCCTCCTCTCCTTTTTTACGTGAGGAATAACTTCTCGCAGCGACTGTAACATTAAAAATAAATAACACGATTTTATTTCTCAATAGATTGGACTTAAAAATAAGTAATTTTGAGAAGAACAAAAATTAGAAATCATCTTAATGACATTCAAATAATTTTTTACCACAGTAATGCATTTTTTCAAATATCATCCGTTATGTCATATTTTATTTTATTTTATTTACGGTTAATGCTTTCAACAATATTAACAAAAATATGTACAATCAAAAATACACAAAAAATCATCGCTCACAATGATCATCACTATCAAATAATATAATTAATACAAAACAATAGATTTTCAAAACAATTCGTCACATAAACGACAGTTACAAATGTATTAGAAAGAAATCTGGAAAGACTTCCAGATTGGTGCAATAAAAATGAACTCCATCTAAACTCTCAAAAATGCCAAATTATGAGGTTATATAAAACAAGAAACCAAAACTTTTTTATTAGTCGATCAAGTATACCAAGAATATATTCATGTAAATTTTCTATGCCCGTTGATTTATCAATATTATGGTCTTCCGGTATGAGTTGTCATATTACTTCAACCTAAGAACAACACGTTTATTGAGAGCTTATGAGCAATTTCAAGGCTTAACCTTTTTTTTAAAGATGTAAATTGCATTTAATATTACCTTGCTTATTATGTACAAGTTTTATAGATGATTTAGTGGATTTTTGTTTCTTCTAGCTAATTCAATATGTTTTTATTTGAATCTGTGTTGGGAACAGGAGGGATAATCTAGTGTGGGTCAATCAGGAACTTGCCAGCATTTGCTCATTGCTGGGAGGAAACCACATAGAACTCATCAGGAGAAGGTGAACTGTTGGCTGTAAGCTTTACCTGGAACGCGTCGTTGAGACTGTGCATCCTCATCCTCTCTCTCTCGTTGCTCTCGAGCCGGCGCAGGTTCCTCTCGCGGGCGGACAGCACCTGCTTCCTCTTCCGGCACCGGTCGGCGCCGGTGGGCGGCTGGCCGCGGTACTTCCTCTGACTGCCGGCTGCCTCGTCGCTCTGGGACGACCAGTCGGTCAGCGGGTCGTGGGCGAACGCCTGTGCCTGCAAAATCACCATTTAAACGTATAACTCATATATTACATATATGCTAACTTTTTTCATTTTCATCTTGTTGATTTTTTGTTTTCGGTTATTGAAATATTTGTAGTTTATATGAAAACACTTACTTATTTTTTACTTTAAATCTAATTTTATTTCTGATAATATCTATTGCATTATTGCCAGTGCTCTTTAATATAACCTAAAATATAAAATTTACCCACCCAAATGCCATGCCTTTGTGGGATCTTTTTTTTGTATATATACATAATATTTTTTTGTACTTGTATTTATATTATATTGTGAAATGCAAAAGAATTGAAAATAAAGAAACGATTATTTCTAAATGATAATGTTTAATCAAAGGTGCTGCATTATAGGTGTCTTTTTTACAAGGTATTGCATTGTGTTGTTGTCCTCCTGTGTCGTCCATAGGACATTGTGCTTGGTCAAGGATGGCAAACCTTTTTCGCAATTGGGTGAAATTTGATTGAAAAAAATCCTATTTCGGGTCAAAAGGATTAAGTAATTAAAACAACGGCTTATAAATTTTATTAACTTTAAAATTTACGAACAAAACTTCAATGAATTCTTAAGTAAAAATAGCCCCTAATTTATCAAGAAGAACACACCACAAAGCTGTAGAGTGCTTTAAACTGTCAACTGCTTATATTTGAAGAGTTATTGCCACACGGACTCTGTAAAAGTAAAACTTCTCATGGATATGCTAAGATCTGATAACTCCCACCACATTCCGGGTTTTAATCGGACACACGCATGCAATAACTGGTTTTATTGAAATCTAATAGCCAAGTATTTTTCAAGCGAAGACGCAAATAATTTCAAAGTCCTTATCAGTGTCAGTGGGGCATATAAGATAAATATATTGTGTACACATGTATTGTGGATTGTACCACCCCCCACTAGGGGATCCTAAACCCGACAGAAGACCTCCCGTACCGACAGGCCAACGCCCTCTCCCCGTATCCAACTCCAAATCCAAAGTCCTAAGGAGGAACACTAGGCAGGCTTAAACTACTCGAACGACCCACATGATGTACTGAGGTGTAAGATGTTACCACGTCAAAAGTGTAAACGAAATAATGAACTTAAAATTTATTTCAGGTTTTTCATGAAAAATATGTCGCTTTAAAACAAAGGCCAACCCGCGGCCCGCGGGCCGCCTGCGGCCCGCCGAGTGTCTTCTTGTGGCCCGCACACATTTTTTTATAAATGTACATAAAAGCACCAAAAGAACTTTCCATCGTACGTAGCTCGTATCGTATCTTGTATATGGAAGTATCTCACTATCGTGACAATTTCTTCGATGGTATATTCGTGTTAAAACAATCACAAAATTTTGTGATCGACTTTTAAATACACATTGATAAGAATACAAGCTGCTATAACCAACTTATTACATAAAAATTATTGATGAGCATTTGAAAAATTGTTTGCGTGAAGCAAAAAGATCTATCCTTATCAACATTGATGCACTTAGTTCTGACAAACAAAATCAGACATCCCACGAAAATTAATTTTATTTTGTTTATTTTTTATGATTATTTTTTTTATTGCCTAACTCTTATCTGATAAATATGTTTCATTCTCATTTTTGTTATATCTTCACAAACAACAATGTATTTCATATTTGTTTTGAATAATAAAATAAATTTTACGTAAACTCATTTCTAAAATTTATCCCGGCAGCTGAAAAGGTTGGCCACCCATGCTTTAAAACTTACCCTGGGCAATCTCGAAGCGGTTCTTCTTGACCGCGATCTAAGTCTTCCCAGGACGTCTTCACTTCCTCCTTCCGGCCACACTTCGTCCCTATTTCCTGGCAGATCCGTCTCCATGGTCACGCGCCCCCTGCTTTCTTCGCATGGCTCCGAGCGCATCGCTTAGACAGCTTTGCGGTTAATAAAAGCGGAGAAAATATGCCAAAATATTTGAAATTTTCACAAAAAAATTAGATTTTTGACTTATACTAGGCCGTGCCGATAATCTGAAACAAATGAAAAAAATATTTTAATTGATCGTTTTTCTTCTTCTTCAAACCCTTATCCGTACCCCAATGGTGCATAGGGCACTGCATCATTTAAACGCAGTGTTATCTTGATCTTAAACACATGAAGGAAAGGTGATCAGCCCTCCGCTTCAGGTACCAGGGTAATATAGAATTAATATTAGAGTGAAAACATTACTTATATTTATTAGACCCCCCCCTGAGAATCGAACCCAGGACCATCAGATCGGTAGCTGAGCGTTCTAATAATTACACTACGGAGGTGGACATCGTTTTCAGATCCTATGAAAAAAAGTTTTTCTACATATTTCATCAAACTGTAGACCTCAGTCATGGTAAGCGGACGTCCCAAATGTATACATGAATACATATCAATTATATTGAGATTCGTTACACAGAGGTTCCACTATTTAAAAGATAAAAGGATAAGTCCTTCACAAGCTAACTATGTTTGTCCAATCTTTGAGAAACAAGCTAAGATGCAGCAGTAAATTCCATTTGAATCTCTCTTCAAGTCGTTGCCGATTGGCGCGCAATGGTAATCTCGTGAGATTTCATCCGAAGAGTGAGGGCAGCCATTTGGTGTAGTGTAGTGTACACAGTACACCTTGTGACGTAATACAATTGAAGAGTTCCTTCAGAACGTGCAGAAGTCTCAAGCTTATTGCAATTTATGTGAAAGCACGAGATAGAGGGAGAACGTGTGAACTCAGATCATGAAGCCATGTCTAAAAATACATACAAGGTTTGCATAATCAGTACAAATTATAATTCTAAAACTTTTTATATGTTTCTTCTTTATAGAAAAACCTAAAGACAGAACATCCTATATGTATATATTATATATATATATATATATATATATATATATATATATATATATATATATATATATATATATATATATAAATATGTATATTTATATATAAATATATATATATATATATATATATATATATATATATATATATATATATATATATATATATATATATATATATATACATATATATAAATATATATATATATATATATATATATATATATATATATATATATATATATATATATATATATATATATATATATATATATATATATATGTATATATATATATATTCGGTAACCCCTGGAGCTGTGAAAAACACAAATGGGGTTACCGAATCTGACGCGGATCGTATAAAGGAAATATGGCGTGATCATTTCCACAGGGTCTTGAATCGCCCTCCTCCTCCAATCATCCTCGATATTCCCACGGAGGCTGCGTCAAGCATTCCGCGGGCGGTCGCCATACCTGATGGTCCACCGACACAGGCAGAAATTATAGCTGCCGTGTCGAAATTGAAAAATGGGACTGCCCCTGGTGTTGATGGTATCCACCCGGAATTCTTGAAATGCAGCGTTACTGGCATTATTGGCCCTTTACACCAATTAATGTCCAGTGTGTGGGAAGAAGAGCGATGCCCTAGAGACTGGGTAAATGGGGAGATTACCGTGTTACATAAGAAGGGTGATCCACTCAACTGTGACAACTACCGCGGCATTACGCTACTCAGCGTACCTGGGAAGGTGCTTGCCCACGTAATCTTGCAGAGAATCCGAGCCCCCATTATGCAGGTGCTCAGAGAAAACCAGGCAGGGTTTCTGCCTGGCAGGTCCTGTGCGGATCAAATCCATAATATTCGCCACATTCTACAGCAGAGCCAGGAATTTAACAGTTCTCTGGCGATGTGTTTTGTAGACTATGAGAAAGCGTTTGATAGTCCGCACAGGCCCACACTCTGGAAAGTACTGGAAGCTTACGGGGTGCCTGCGAAATTAGTGGAGCTAATTAAGTCCCTTCACCTCAATAGTGAATGCCGAATGAGAGTTGACGATGTTGTCACGGATTGGTTTGGGGTCTCTACCGGAGTCAGACAAGGCTGCGTCCTTGCACCGTTTCTCTTCATCATCCTCATGGATTTCATTCTTCGAAAGTCATTACCATCTGACCGAGGTATATCCATCTCCCCCTCCCGGAAACTCTGCGACCTAGAGTACGCAGATGATGCTGTTTTAATTGATGACTCCGTCGAGGGTCTTCAATTGATCGTCGACAGGGTAAATAGGTACTCTACGCACATGGGGCTCACAATAAATGTTGCAAAAACCCATGTGTTGTGCAACAGCTCATGCCTAGATGCCCAACAACCCTTGACGTTGAGTAACCAGCGCATCCAAAGGGTCGAGAGTTTCAAGTACTTGGGAGTGTACGCGACTGAAAATGGCAGCCTTCAAAAGGAACTGGGAGTGCGATTAGGACTCGCTGGGTCCGCACTCAACAGTATGAAGGCTGTCTGGAGATCGGATTTATACTCGGTGAAAACCAAATGCCGCCTATACAATGCCTGCATTGCTCCTGTTCTCTTATACGGCTGTGAAACATGGCACCTTACAAGGGCCCAGAGCAGCCGTGTACTAAGCTTTGAGAACAGGTGTTTGCGGAGAATCTTAGGCGTGCGGTGGTTTGACTTTGTGAGGAATGAAGAGATAAGGCGTAGGACGCAGCAAATCTTGGTCACAACTGTCGTCAAAAAAAGGCGATTCAGTTGGCTTGGCCATGTACTCCGCATGCCTCCTGAGAGCCTTAATCAAGCTTGCCTCTTTTACAAGGCATCAGGTTCGCGCCACCCAGGACGACCACTGCTGACAATTCGTCGGCAGTTCTCGTCAGAACTTCACGACGCGGATCTGACTTGGGAGGATGCAAGGGAGCTGGCAGCCGACAGAAAAGCCTGGAGACAGTTTGTGGACTCCATATGCTCCACCTAGGGAGCGGATATGGTTATTATTATTATTATTATATATATGTATATATATATATATATGTATATATATATATATATATATATATATATATATATATATATATATATATATATATATATATATATATATATATATATATATATATATATATATATATATATATATATATATATATATATATATATATATTAGGGTCAGCTCACCTCGTCCTCAGGTTCTAGGTTCTTCTATAATATACAACGTTACCTAGTTCATGCTTTTATCATGTTATCTTTCTGTAGCATCCTTCGAAGAATGAAAGAAGAACGAAGGATGAAAGTAGACTGAATGCAGTCGAAATGTGATCTCTCAGAAGAATGTGCGACAAAACGATGTATGATAGATGTGCGAATAGTGAAATAGGGAAGGAATGCAAAGCTGAGATAAGCATTATCGATAAAATTAAGAAAGGTGTGTTGACATGTGATGGTTTGGACATGTAGAACGAATGAGTGAGGAAAGAACGGTAAAACAAATTTATGAGGCGAATGTTAGTGGGAAAAGAAGCAGAGGAAGACCGAGAAAAACATGGCACAATCAGGTATGCCAAATACTTGAAAGTGGTCAGGTTAGGAGTCGTAACAATCGGCGGGTATGTATGAGGAGATGCATGAACGTGGAAGAGGCGAAGAATGTTTGCAAGGACAGAGTGGTGTGGCGCTCTATTCTCTCTGCCTACCCCTGCGGAGAAGCGGCGTGATGGTTAGTTAGTTAGTTAGCATCCTTGAATTTTTTTGGTCTTCCTCTAGATGTCTTTCGAGGGAGATAAATGGTGATTGCCTGGTTTACAATATGTTCAGGTTCCTTACGTCCATCACATAAAATGTAACCAATCGTACATTGCCGAAAATAAATCGCAAGACAGACGACGAATTCAAAGATGCAATAGATTCCGTCATCGTACAAAAGAAAAGCAATCGCAGTGTAGCTAACGCGACAGGTATAGCAACAACATTATTCTGGAAAGTTATTAAACGATCAAAGCAGGCACAAAAAGCCGGGAAAATTTCGAATATAAACGAAATATAGGTAATCGTAAAAAAATTAGTGTTAACCATGTTTCTAAAACCATATGCATATTTTTATATTCTTGTTTATCAATGTAACATGTTTTTATTAATTTCCATATTTCAATTTTCCTGATATATAGTCGTATTTTAATTAAATTGTATTTCAATTCCGGAACCTGTCATATTAAGTAAAGATAGACAAATATAATTCCACATTACGATTAACGTTTGTGCTTGTTCTCTTCATGGGAACCAGTGTTCTCTTCATAGTACACTATCACTTGAAGTGAACGTTTTCCATTTTTTGTAAAATTGTCCATAACCTAAAATCTAACAGGAGAATTCAAAATTCACTTTAGGAATTACAGAAGGAATCAATACTCTACAAAACTTTATACTTTGTTTTTGAAACAGTGTATTGATTTTGTATTTACAGCGATTTGATAAAAAAATGTTCTCTTCATGGTGGTTCTCCCCTACAATCTTAATATATAAAAATAATTTTAATAATAATTAATAATCCACATCTGGAAGTAGTGAGGAAAAAACGCATGTGATGAAATCAACCATTCTTTCGTAGTAATGTGTTTATTTATGTAGGTACTCAATATATGTATTAAATAAACATTGTGTTTGTTTGTTGGAAAACTTGTCCAATATTAATTTAATGACCCTCCGCATATTGCTACAATCGAGAAATATATTGAAATAATTAATTAATTTAAGTATCTGAGTTCGATAGTTTATTTATGAGGGCGTTCAAATATAATTATACTAGAATTATTACAATCACAATTCCGTAATTTGTATGTATAAAAAAGTCAAAAAATTTTTGAATTCCAAAACAACACTTTTGTTTTGCAACAAAACTGTCAGCAAACATTTTCATTTGCATCCTACCTTATAATCAAAATTCCCAAAAACTCAAGTATCATCAAAAAGCAAGTTCCCAAATATTTGCTTTTAGGCCTTTTTGCGTTCCACTTCATACCTTTAGCATGCTTTTACTGAGCTTATGTACCTGTACTGCAGTATAGACATAATTAAACAACGGCACAATTTGTAATAAATTTTACTGATTTTTTTAAAAAGTGCTGAAAAAATACAGATTTTATAATTTTTTATTGGTTTGGCATAAACTTTGTGGATTAATATGATGATTTTTAAATAAACGTCCACTTTTTGAGTTTATTAAATACTAAAAAGGACTAATTTCGAGAAATACAGATTCAAAAAGTGGTCTTATGTGTTTAATTTTGATAATAGAAATATTAAATTGTAACCATACTATTTTATCTTCTAATACAATATAGTCTTAAAGATGCCGTGAATATTATATTATTTGGAAAGGAAAACCTTTTAAGGGCTTAAAGTATTTTTGTGCTGTTTTCGAAAATCGATACATAAACATGGGAAACCTGAAACCAATATCAAAGAGACTTTTTTCAAAGCAAACTTACATAGCTTCGTACTTTTTTTAAGAACAAAGGTCGGCTTCCCTTTCTGTCTTTTAATAAAATCCCCAATAGTAAACAAATCAGTGCGAGGTTATATTTGGATTGGAAAATAGAGAGAGATACGTCGTCAGAAAATGGATATTTTACTGTAGTGCTATTGAGTACATTCTACAAATGTGTTAAACGATTAATTTTTCACACCACAATAAAAAGGTTACAAACACATCATTACGCATAAAAAATAAGAACTAAGTATTTAGTTTTTTCTACATATACATGTATTTTATTTGACCAGTGATCGGTTTTCATTGTTACCCGGTAACTAAACAAAAAATATGTATGCAGAAAAAACTGAATACTTATAATTTTATAAGTATTTCAGTTTCCGTATTCAGTTCCACTAAGAAATGTCAACTTGCTTCCAGTATCGTCAAAAATATTATTAAATTTGTAATTTTTGTATAAGGTATTTATTCTTACTTTCTAATTTCTCCCATAGATGTCTCAGACGAATCTTTACTCTAGAATTTGGATATTTTAAATTGAAGCATATATGCAACTTTGTGATATTTATATACACGTAATGTGGTGTCAATAGGGGCTAGAAAGGTGAATGAATTGAAAATCCGGTAACACAAATACAAGATACATAAATTCGCCTATGGATGTGTATTCAAACCCACCTGTATATCTGAATATACCTTCCTCCTCTTTTTACTTCCTGACTGTAATAGTAATGTCATAATTTAAAAAATATATATGATAATGTGATATATAAATACGATATTTGAAAGACGTACTCGTACATATATTTTTAATAATGCATAATCCAAATTAACTTTTATTTTCAACTTAGTTAATATTTATTATTTATTTTTAATCTAAACTTTTAGGTAGAGTTTGCAAGCTTCTAAGGTTCGTATGCCATATACATTATGTAAAAAAAAGAAAAAACGATAATTACATCTGTGACAATTACACTGGTTACATAAAACGAGTATTGCAGTCATTTGTAGGAGTATTTTAACCAAAAATGTTGTCAAAGACATAGTGTGTGCAAAAAAGTATAAATTGAAAAACATAAATAGAAATTTGATAAGTGTGGTAGTCAATCATGTGTAAAATGGTCAATGCTACACGTGTATAAAGTGATCACTATAATCAGTCTATGACAGGTTGTAAGCCCTGTAAAAATTCCCAGACTTCCATCATCTCCTTTATCTCTGTTGAGATATCAATAAAATATTATTGCTAACAAAAAAAAGAAAACATTGATGTCACCGATGAAGTAATATGTAGTAGATAATAATCAATTGAAGCCTAAATATAACTTCCGAAATTTCAGTGATTTTAAATCATGGGTAGAGTAGTGAATATAACACAGAATATAAAGTAATCACTCAAACCAGCCAATGATAAGCGGAAAACCCTATAAATGCTTAGACTTCGTATATTTTTCTAAATTCAAAATTTTATCTTCATCTATGTATAAAAAAAATCTTGAACTTGAATTTCGCTTATTATTTTGATATTTAAATGAAAACAGTAACTAAATTTTGTTATATTTTTTTTGTAATCGAAATTTGACAAAGTAATGTTGAGCTTTGAAAGAAAACCAATTAAAATATGGCTTTGTGTTTTTATGGTTATAAAACTAAATTAGACTTCCCTAAAACAACGCGAGCAAATTAATGGGGACGGAGGCGTACGGGATATTAGAGCAAACATGGCTCAACCAATTATCTGTTCAACTTCTCACTTGTGTTACATCTACGTACTTTATAGTTATGGGAACAGTTCCCCACATTAGTGTACCTGTTACTTGCATCCTGGTCCACTGAGCTAATTGCAAAACAGGAGAGGATAAAGTAATTTGTGTTTTGCTCAATCCTCTTTGGTTTCCGTTACGGAAAAATTACGGGTCTCGCAAATTAAATTTACCGGAGATGGAATTTTCTATTCTGACTACAACCCTTTTTTGTTTCAATTTTTTATTTGTTTATTTAAACCTCATGTACAGAAAAGAAATAAGTACATTGGAGGGCTATTGCTAAAAAGCAATATCTTACAACCAACCAAAAACAGACTAGTGATATTGATTAAAACGTTTGATACCATATATATATATAGCTGTTTGCAATACTGAGGATAGATAGTACTTGAACATAAAAAAAAAAACAAATTACAAATTGTTGATAATAAGGAAGGCAAAGGAAAAAGGGAGTTTAGGGAAGGAGGTAGATTTTTGTTAGTATTAAAATAATTTATATTGAAAATTGTGTGTTAAGGCAATCGCTAAGTAACATAAAATTAATATTTTATTTAGGTGTCTCAACCTGAGATGAATCATCTATTATTATCATAAAAATAATGATATTTTTAATCCAGTTTGACGGTGATATATATATACATATATATGGTGATATATATATACATATATATATACATATACATGATATATATATACATATATATAAATATATATATATATATATATATATATATATATATATATATATATATATATATATATATATACATATATATATATATATATATATATAATATATATATATATATATATATATATATATATATATATATATATATATATATATATATATATATATATATATGTATATATATATATATATATATATATATATATATATATATATATATATATATATATATATATATATATAGTATCATGTATATGTTATAATAAAAATAACAAGAAAAAGAATAGCGTAAATAACAGCGAAAATTGTGGATTATTCATTGAAAAAATGTATCGCCTTAGAAAGAGCCTATTTTGAGGGATATTCAAAAAAATTGGAAGAATAATTGATTCCTTGTTATTTTTTTACTCAGTCCCTGTATTTATTTTACAGAATATATATACTTATCGTTATTGACAAAGCATTGAAATGCTAATGCATATTTTTTTTTATTTATTCGCACATATGATTCGTCTCGAATCTTCATACTCTAATGTACAACGTAAATATTTTTAAAAATCCAAATATTTTGGATATTTTTTGGTTGTTTTTGTATAAAATATGACTGTATGAAACCAGGTGAATCTTTTCAATCATCCTGTATCATTTTAAAATCTATATTAAACTCGAGTTACCTCACAAATGTCATATGAGTATTTCTCCATTCGCTGAAATTTTTCAAGCGGAAAAAAGGCTGATTTTCTATTTTTAAATTTCCTGAGACAAAAAAAATACATTTGACATTTTCCACAAATTTAGAAAAAGTGGGAGTTCATTATGAAGATGAGAAACGAGATGTACAGTACCGAACAGATTAATTGAAACAAAACTTTTTTTTGTATTTTCAACACCATCTAAAAAAATGTTTTGGGGGTGTTCCTCGTATTATGGACCAGGGCTGCTTCTTTCAGTGACTGAGATGATAAATAGCGAGAAGTATCACCCAATTTTAATGGAAAAGATGCTACCAGAAATTCAAAAACGAAGGTCAAAAGGTAATGGAGTATTTCAGCAGGATTTAACCCCCTGCCACAAATCCAAAAAAATATTTGAAATTTTTCACACAAAAACAATGAACTGTGTTAGACTGGTCAAGAATTTCGCAAAATATAAACCTAATTGAAATTCTATCGGCAATCTGTTATAATCGGCTCTCCAAAATTGATTGCACTACGGTGTAAAAGCTCACTTGGCCATAATTCAGGTATGGTTTCGAGACCAAAACCTTACATAATAGATGCCAAGAATAGTAAAATCTTTGATTGAGCCCAAATGAGGTCATAAACAAAATATTTTCACGAAAATACAACAAAAAAGTTTTGTTTCCATTAATTTTGATTCGCACGCAAAATTATAGGTATATATTCTTTATTTCTCCATTAAAACGTCCCGTAAATGTTTAATTTCGAAATACTTTAAATACAATTTTCTGTAACCTAAAAGCTCTTACTCCAAATTCTAAAAAGAGTATATAAATTGAATTATTAAAAAAAAAAACGTTTTAGAATTTAAACGCTTATAAGATTATCTGAGACTCCATTAATCAGTTTTTCATTACTATATTTTCTAGCCGGTGGAATTCACGCAAATTGAGTTATAAACTAGCATGACTGTCATGTAAATTTAAAATTTAAAATAAAATGAGAAATTTGAAACATTACATCAGCCGTTTTTAATTTCTTATATTTTGTTTAAATCCCTGCAAGATATTATGCTGTATAAGACAGATGCCATAGAAAAAATCTGAACTATATATTGTTATGGTATGTTATGGAAGGTGTTTAGCTACCGTGCTGGAGGTCCCGGGTTCGATTCCAAGGCGGGGTTGATAACAAATATTAGTGATTTTACACTCTAATGTTTATTTAATATTCCCCTGGACTCGTCCCCGAAGCGCAGGGGTGATCACCTTGCCTTCGTATAAGTAACGATCAAGATGACACTGCGTCAATACGCTGCAGTGTCATTTTGCACCATTGGGTGCAGATAAGGATTAGAGGAAGAATATTGTATGTATGTTATATTGAATACTTAAATTAGTTAATATTACATTTACGCAGGGCTTTTTTTAAACAAAAAAGGTCCCGGAACTCACTTCAAGCTTTTAACTCACTCATGTCAAGCTTTTTACTAAAAGAAATAGTTTATTACAATACCGTATTTTATCATAATGATGAATTATATAAAAAAAGATTGTAAGCGCAAATAATGATTCGTCTAATTGATTTTTAAAATTAAAAAAAAAGTTGCATAACCTGCTTCCATTGTTCATCTTTATGACTTTATCATCAAACAACGAAACTATGTGTAAAAGAGCTGTTAATAATTGGATAACGGAGATGAGTAGATTTCAAATATATCATTTAATTTTTATATTTAAATTATCATATTCTATAATGTTATGCCAAATCAATCAATAAAAAATAACTTTTTGACAGTCATATAAATTATGTTTTATTATAATTTTCCACTTTATGTATATTTTTGCCCAAAATTTATCCTTAATTATTTTTTTCCAAAATACTCTGTTTATTGTCAATCACAATTACTGCATTTTTTACACTTTTCGATGCTAATTGTGTGCCTTTTTGTTATTAATAATAAAAATATAAAACAAAACACTTGTATGAGAACATTTTTTCAGTTTATTAATACAAACACAACTAGTTTCGAAATTTGCAGATATTCTAATCAACAGATGAATATGTTTGTATTCTGACCTTTCGAAACAGTTTGTATTTTTGTGTTATATTTTGATTTTAAAAAGCAATACTTTTTATGTAAAATACATAAACATTAAATAATAATACGTATAAAAGTGTTGCTCCAAAATATTATATATTTAGAGGATAAGGAACAAACACTCATGTATGTGGAAATAAAGGCGGAGAAAATAAAAACAGATTAAAGAATGCGACACAAAGAATCGTATCCAAACCCTTTCTCAGTCAAGTAAATCCGGTATGTTTTATGCAGGCCACGAATATGAAAAGCCGCACAGTGCGAACTAGCAGCTTTTGGGAAATGTCATTCATAACGCCGCTTCCCCTACATACTTAACCGAGCTCTTCCTACCTACGAGTGAATAGAGAAGAACGTTGAATTTCGATCGGAGATTATAAAATAAAAATACTAGCTTATTTTAACAATTTTATAATCTATCTATCTACATAAATTTGAAATCTTTGTTTTTTTTAAACATTATAACGAAAAGTTATTTTCATTAATTGGTTTGAAAGTCACTTTATGGTAATTAATATGTTTTCATTAATTGATTCGGAAGTTATTTGCTATTTAACCATTTTTATTTTACGTTTTACTTACGAAACAGTGGTATTTACCGTGTGAAACTTAAATTAAAAATGAATATCTATCTATTTTAAATTAAAATTTCACTTGGTAATACCACTATGGTATTTATAATTTTAAATTAAATATTTGACACCAAACTAGTCCATCACGCCTCGCCGTACACTACTCAGTTTGCAGTTGGATTTCAGCAGTCGGATATAAATTGCATTACGTTTAACTAAACATAATGACGGTTTAATTCACTTTAGCTAACGTAAATTACCTGGTTTAGCTTACTGTAAACGACGTAGGATGGAAATCTGCAATAAGATATCCTGCTTAGCTAAACAAGGAAAATTAAACAACTCGCGTTATTCTGGTCTTACGTTTAGAATTTCTCGGTTTTAGAAAAAAGTTTTTTTTTATTATTTTTTTGAAGAATTTTTAGAGGTTTAATTTTTGTGTGAATAATTTTTTCTTCAATAAAATTTATTTATTTGCCTACGTAAATTAAATTATATTGTTTTTCATGTTTATGTAATTAACTAAATAACTAACCTACCATCATACCGCTTTCCGCTGGGGTAGGCAGAGAGAATGTATCGCCACACCAATCTGTCTTTGCAAACAATCTAAGCCTCTTCCACATTCATTCATGTCCTCATACCCGACGATTATAACGAATATTATTATTTAATAATATTATTATTATTATTAGGTTATTTAATTTTAAGTATTCTTCTTCTTCAAATCCTTATCCGCACCCCAATGGTTCATAGGGCACTGCATCATATAAACGCAGTGTTATCTTGATCGTTAACACATGAAGGAAAGGTGATCAGCCCTCCGCTTCAGGTACCAGTTCAGGGTAATATTGATTAAATATTTGTGTTAATTTTTTTAACCCGCCCCGGGAATCGAGCCCGGGATCTCCAGAACGGTAGCACAAATATGAATATTCTGACTTTAGGTAGAGGGCGGTGGTAAGTGCTGCACAGACAAGATCCTCGCTCCTGGTTAATTATATTTTAGTAATAAAGCGAAGCCGATCGTTTGTTTTGAAAACAATTAAGAAATTTCTAAAATTACTTGGAAATTTCTAAAATTAATGAAAAATAATACTTGTTATTTCTACTTTTAACTTAACTTTTTACTTTTTAATTTTTATTTTATTTTTGTTTTTTGTTAGTCAAGTATTTTGTATTTTATATTTACACTTTTATTCTAGTTCTACTTGTCATAATATCTATTGTATTCTTGCTAGTGTCCTTTACTATGACCTGAATTATATTACATACCCACACACAGGCCATGCCTTTGTGGGATCTTTTTTTGTATTTATATTTTTTAAATATTTTTTGTATTAGTACCTATTTATATTACGTTACAACATAATGCAAATATATTCAATCAAAATTATTCTGAAAAAATCGCTTATATCACCATATAAATTCTTATTGGCTTTAGGACTTTGTGTATGACGTGAACCAACGAAGGTGTTTATTAGGTTTAGGGGAGGGATATGTTTCACGATGTTTGCTCAGCTCGCGAGCGTTCAGCGAACACCCTTCGTATTGCTGTACACGATCAAGTTAAGTGCCATGTTGGGAGAATTTAACGACTGAATAACGAGCTCTTCACATCGTTCCAGATATTCCCAATAACATATTAGTCATACGAAATCCGTATTTGGATACCCCCACAAATCCTGTCCTATCTGCGAAATCGATACTTCAAAGAAATCTTTTATGTTAAAGATTCAAAAGCGGTCCGGCATTCCCAGTAATGGCACGGTCATTATTAAAGTTTGATGAACATATAACATCCATAAATAATAAATTTAATGTACAAACAATATAATAAAAATAAGTAATTTTAATTACTCATTTTAGGACAGTGTTACGTAAGGCACAGACATAACAAGTTACAAAAATATTTCATAAAAACCTCCAATGGATTCGTCAGTCACTTTGTAGTAATATACATATATACCTACATATTTATTAAAATTTATCTTGCAAAATACCACTTTATATTTCTATTGCAACACGTGTTTCGATTAAGCATCATTATCAGGAATGATTTAATATTAAATTTAAAATAATTTAAATAATAATTTTAATATATACCTACCATACATATAGCACACGAACGAAACTCGAATAGGTTAAAAGTACAATTAAAGTCATGTATAAGGAAAGATATAATAAGAGGTATAAATGATATTTAAAACAAAATACCATTAATAATATATCAGCAATGTGAAAGTATAGGAAATAACATTAAAAGTTTAGGATTCTTAGGTTATTAGTTTAGGATATTAAGAGAAATTTAATGAAAATATATTTAAAATAGAAATAAATATAAAAGTAAAAGTAACTAAAACAGTGTGAACAGCAATAGTCAAAAATAAGTTAAAAATAGTTAAATATATATTTTTTAATTAAAAAGAGAAATATTTCAGTTTTTACTATTTACAAATAAACTTTTATACTATTTCTGTGAGCCTAAGCGGCTTATTATTAGAAATAGGTATCAAATTGTGGAAGAGTGGATTCGAACCGAGAAACTCTGACTCAAGAGTCTGCGACACTAACCACGGGACCACAGCCCGACACATCTTATGGATCAACAAGACTTAAAAGGTTTAAAATAATATTATGAACCAATAAGTTAAAAAACAAAAGGCATGTAAAACAGAAGTAAGTTAAGAATAATGAAAAATAATAATAAGTACTTATTTATTTTTTTACAAAAATGTTAATAATATTAGTACGAGTATATAAGCACTCACCGACCAGCATTTTATACTAATAATATATTGGGAGAATCCTTTTAAATAACAATGATAAAAAAAATCCTAGATGATTCCGGTATATATAATATCAATTAACTTGTGATTCATGTCCTTCTAAATATATTGGTAGAACGTCGCGTAATTTTAATATAAGAATAAAAGGACACATCGCTCACTCCTTTCAAGAACGTCATAAATCAAAAGTCGTCAATTTTCAATTGTGCATGTTTTCGGAATGCCCAGAAAATGTACTATATCCCAGCCAAAGCGGCATATTTTTAACTTAATATTTACCCGCTACAGGGCAGAAAGTGTTGTTTTTGCATTTTGAACAAAAAGTATTGTTCAATTATTTTTTTAAAAATACTAAATATTTTTCAAATGGAGAAAAAACCTTCAGGTTTTACCTAAAAAGATCTGTTGCACAGTAAAAAGTTCAATAAGTGGTTTGATATTTATTTTTAATACATTGTATTATATTTTTAAACATTAAAAACGTTCTCCTGAAAAATAAAGTTTTTTATTTATTTATGACGTTCTTGAAAGGAGTGAGCGACATACGATGTCTAAACAATAATAACTTCTCCGAATTTGCCAATCACCTCATAGATTCAAATCACGTTTTCAAAAAGACACGGTAGTAAAAATATTAAACACTAATAATAAAGGGTTTAAACTAAATAATATGGATATGTTTTATATTCGGAAAAAAACGGTGAGTGGTTATATACTAATATTATTAAAATTTTTGTAAAGAAATAAATAATTAAAAATTACTAACCACATAGTAAATGCTTTAAATATGAATAATATTGAGAATATATAATAAGTATTTTTATACCTATTATTTTATATAAACCAATGAAATAAAGACAGAAATAGCCATTCACTCCTCAAGTGTCAAGGTTTGTTACCAGACACCAGTCCGGCGTCTCTTGATGGCACCACTGACGTTTTATGTACCACATAATCACAACAGCAAACACGGAATTCCTCTATAGCTTAAGCTATTTCCTTATTACCCGTCAAAGCTGACTATACCTACTTTCACTTACTAGATTACCCACCTGTCATCTAATCACATGATTAGCTTTAAATCCTGCACCTCAATTAATGCTGTTATCCTTTTTAAACTAACATATAAACATTTTTTTTTCATTTTTAATTAATGTATTACTTAGTAAATACCACTTTTTCTTAAAATCTACTGTGACACGTGTTTCGATGCATTCCGCATCATTTTTAAACACCCTATTTTTTTCATTAATAATTTTTACCTTAATAATAAAAAAAACAATTAGAAATAATCCAGATTTGTGAACAAGTATTTGGACACTCAAAACGTTATAAATAAAGTAACTGGTCAAATTATAAGCTAAAATAAAAATAAAAAGGATATATTCTAGCGTTTCTCCAGTATGTGAATATAATTCAGGATTCGGACCTCATATACAAATGCAAGAGATTCTGCTTAATGAGAACCTTCTCTTATTCCACCACAGATGCCTCTAGTGAAATTCTAGTGAATTCAAACACTTTTTGAATTTGATCAATATAACTAGAGGTTCCTAGAATTTGAGTAGTGTTGTTGTCAATAATGAGTAGAATTGGCACTTAATTTTTTGTTTTAATTTTGGTAGAATGATATCAGAATAGTACCCTAAGTACTCTTGTTAGTCCATTGTACCTTTGTATCGTTAACGAGAGAGTTTCCTTTATAAAAAATATGTTGGATATACTCGTAAACTGTATGGTAGTGTTTAATATCCTCTGTTGCGTTTACTGTACATCATAAAACTGCGATCACCGTTTTCCGCCTTTTCTCCAACCCACGTTCATCCTCACACCGCACGTTTGTCAAAATGTTCTTTTCTTTAACCGACCGTTATCTGTATGTAAATATTCACTATCAACTGTTGGTTAGAGGTTAACCCGATAATTAAGTTTTATTATTCAGGGACAAGTTAACTTGAACGCTGCACAATTTGTTCAAAATTTCTAGGGGTTCACGGGAGGATTTCGGTTAATCTTCGAGCAAGGAAGCGGATTTAAGAAAACAGATTCCCTTTTTACGTTCAACCATTAACGATGTCCTTATTTTCTCTTTATCAGAAATCTAACGACAGCCCTTACATGGTTATATGTTTAATATAATTTACCATCCATTAAAATTGAGGTGACTCGAATGGAATGCAACAATCTCCCTTTTCTTCTCTAATATTCTTATCCATTTTCTTGCTCAATGCTTTGCTAGCTGGTACGATATTCGACATTTGGTTCTATTCTTCCCCATATCTCTTTCCCCATACCTTGTGACCTGTTTTTAAGAGGGATTAGCCTGCAATGTTGTTGATTCCATATATTTGATAGTGATTATTAATTATCTTTACAAAATTTTGAGTAGGTACGTCCAAATAATTAGATTATCTCCACAAAAGAGTTATTTTTACATTTTGACATCTCAACATAGATAAAGAAGAATATGGAAGTCTGGACATTTGTAGCACTCACAGGGTTAAGAGATACAATGTAAAAAATAACTCCCAAGCGGAGATAATCCAGATTTGTGAATAAGTATTTGAACACACTCAAAATGTTGTCAATATTATAAAATAAGTGATCAAATTATATGTTACAAAAAAAATTAAATCATGTTGTCTGGCGTTGCTCTATGAATTTAATTCAAGATTTGGACTTCGCATACAAATAAAAAGAGTCTTTGCTTAATAAAAGCTTTCCCTATTCCAACATTGATGGCTGTTGTGAACTCACATGTAGTATGTCACGAATTTGATCAATATATCTATAATAATAATAATAAAACCCTTATCCGCACCCCAATGGTGCATAGGGCACTGTTTCATATGAACACAGTGTTATCTTGATCGTTTACACACGAAGGAAAGGTGATCAGCCCTCCGCTTCAGGTACCAGTCCAGGGTAATATTGAATAAATATTACGGTGAAAAAATCAGTTATATTTATTTGACCCCCCTGGGAATCGAACCCAGGACCTCCAGAACGGTAGCCGAGCGTGCTGACCATTACACTACAGAGGCGGACATATCTATAAGTTCCAAAAATTGAGTAGTGTGGTTGTCATCATGGGTAGATTGATAAATGTTGCACGTGTGTAAAGTAAATTATCAACCATCCTATGACAGGTCATAAGCCCTGTAAATATCCAGACTTTCAGAGTAATTAACGATCTAGATAACACTACGCCGATAATATTCAATGCCCCATGCACCATTTGGTGCGGGTAAGGTCAGAGGAAGAATTATTTAGAATTTATTAATCGGTTTTTTCTTCTTCTCTCAATTCAATCGCTGTCTTGTCTGATTTGGTCTTATTCGAGTTAAAATTTAATTTTATTGTTTTATTATAATACTAATATTGAATTAATATTAAGAAAACAATGGTTCAAAGAATTAATATTCGATTGTTATCGCAATCTTTTGATGGAAAACGTCAAAGTAAAACATTTCTTTACCTCTCCTTCAATTCATAATGACTTCCACGTAATCAAACTTAGAGCTTGCATTCTTCTTCAAGTCTGGTATGAGAAAGTTTCTCATAAAAACAAAACACAACACAACACAGCTCAGACGAAGTTAGCTCATGATGGGTGGGGGAAAATTTCAAAGGCAATTTATTAACTTTGCGTGGACAAAAATCAGGTCATTGATAGAGATGCATGAATGAATGAATCATGGGTAGGATGGTGAAAGTTACACATATTTTAAGAGATCACATAAACTATCTTATTGTTGTAAGCCCCGTTATATTTTGACATCAGTCAAATATCATGTCGAAAGTCCTGGATGCTCAGACTTCCATCTTCATTCGTATAAAAAACCAGAGATGTTTCATCTCGAATACATGTTTTCATGTCGATAATATAGTATAATGTTTATTCTTAATTAATACGTTATTGAGAGTCTGAGATTTGTGGAATTTTACATATCAACATAGATGACAGATAATATGGAGGTCTTGGTATTTACAGGGCTTATGACCCGTCATAGGCTGGTAAAGTGATCACTTTATTCACAATTCTACCTATGATTGACTAACCATCACTTAAATTTCTGGAACTGGTACATATGTCATGTACTTCATGTTTGAGTTCGAGGCAGCATCTGTGCTTGGTTGATATGAGTAAGCTTTTATTTAGCAGACACCTTTAATTTATATAAATGTATACCAGTAAATACCTAGGCTTCTAAATTCTTTTTCACCTATATTAAGATGTTGAAATATAAAAATAACTCCCAAGTAGAGAAATTCAGACTAAATGTTGTCCCATATTCATTTTCATTTATTATGTTTGTCGAACACTGGATTATTCACCCTTCGGGTGAGATGTCAATTCTAACCATCAAATTTGTATTTTTTTCTTAGTTCAGACTGTACGTTTCAATCTCTTCTGTCTTCTTTATTTTATGATATTGTTATTACTTCGTTTAAGTTATTTTAATGCCTTACTAGTCCATTTCTTAATTAATGTCTATTTTTGGCCTCTTTTTTTTCATATTTGCTTCTATATGTAGATACCAAAATAAATATTTTATTAGGAAATATGAACCTTATTTTTGTTTCTTTTTCTTTGCTAAGTCTTTATATAAATTTATTATTTTATAACCTTTTACATTTCATTTTTAATCTTTTTTCATTATGTTTTCTACGTATTTATTCTTGAATCGTACTTTTTATCTACACTTACTTTTTATACCGTTAAACTAAAAATATTATTTATAACTTTTTTTTACGTTTACAAGTACCTTAAATCATTCTTACATTTTTCCATCAGACTTCCATTTTCTTTCAAATAAAAAAGGAAGAACGATATATGTTTCATATCAAGTTAAGATATCTTAAAACTGTTCATAGCTCATGGGTGGAGATAAACCCAGGATTTGTGAACAAAGATTCGGACACACTCACAATATTGTGTATCCAAAACATATTTATGGAAGAGGGCTGCCATATTTCGCATTCGCCGAGGCCAGAGCGTGCCTAGTTATATTGAAAAATCTGTCTCATTTATTTGTTTTCGTACTTAGAATTTGGTGATTAACAGCTGAGAGCTCGCTGTGTGCCTTTTCATTACGTTTCAGATAATTTGTCGTGATTCAAAGGATCGTCCGGGATTTGCGCGGTGCGTGGTGTTATTACGAATTCCGCCCGATGTGCCGCTATAATTTGTCTTCCTTAGCAGTAGATTTCTCATTCTACTCGGGGCCGCTGACTGTACTCGGCGCTGGCTGCTCACTGCCTGTACTGGGAGTCTGGACGCTGGATAGCCCCGACACACGTCACGCTAATCCCGTCGTCCCCAAACAAACACAACTAGACTTTCTGGACAGTCGATCTACACCTACCTATGTTTACACTCGTGCTATGTATATATCCTCCTATATACATTGCGCCTCTTATAGATAACTGACCAAATTTTGCGGAAATTGGGTTACGGACTTGCGTTTGTAGGTACAGAATTCCATCATTTTATTTTATTTATTAAAATTTAAATGTCAACTTAGATGAAGAAGAATATGGAGGTCTGGGTATATTTAATATGTAAAGGGTTTACGACCTGCCATTTTCACCGTTTATCCGCCTCCGTAGTGTAATGGCCAGCACGCTCGGCTACCGTTCTGGAGGTCCCGGGTTCGATTCCCAAGGGGGGTAAAATAAATATGAGTGATTTTTTTTACTGTAATATTTATTCAATATTACCCTGGACTGGTACCTGAAGCGGAAGGCTGATCACCTTTCCTTCATGTGTAAACGATCAAGATAACACTACGTTTATATGACTCAGTGCCCTATGCACCATTGGGGTGCAGATAAGGGTTTTTTTTTTATTTATTTATTAAAATTCACCATTCTACAAACAATTAACAACCACTCTAACCAAATTTTTAGAACATATAAACTTTTTAGATTTAAAATAAATACCATTATATTAAGAAACAGTGGTAAACACCAAAATTGAAATAAAAATGGATATATATTACCACAAAGTGGCTGTCGAGTCAATGAAATCACAAAGTAGTTATTTTATTATGTAAATTGCAGTTCGACCAATAAATGTCAGTAGGATAATATATTTATCTAATAATTGACACATTTTCATATGCGAGCTCTTGGCAGTATCTATACTGAAGTTGAGTAAACTTTTTATTAAGCAGAGACCCTTTTTAAATGTTTGTAAGATTTTTCCCGAATTATTTTACAAAGTAGATAAATTTCCAAAACCATATCATATTTATGATATTTTGAACCTTTGGATATCCAACTTTACTACATTACAAAATCGATAGAAATGTTACTTAACCCTTGGATAAACCGACGCCTCTGATTAAATCTCAAAATAGATTAAATTTCCAGGCTGATTTTTTTTTAGTAAGTGCTAGAAATAACTTCACTTAGAAGCACTCAAAATCAAAACTCATACAATGTATTTCCTTTACAGCATATTTTCCTCTCTTTCGTCCATCACAAAGAAAGGAAAGGCATTAGCAAAAGAAGAAGAAAATATGAGGTTATGTATTGAATAAAATCAATAAAGGAATTCGAGGATGCTTCGAGTAATCTATTTTGACTAATTTTGTCTCTGCGAAAAACCCGATAAGTAGATACATTTCATTCTCACAGCCTGCTATGGCAACCCCAAAATAATTGAATCGTGATTGAATTTTCTTACACCCCTATCATTCCCATACTCCATGGCAGCAATATTTTTCTTCTTAAAACAGTATGGCACAACGCACAACCATCCCTTAATTGTTTTAGGTACAAATCTTTATTACAACTTAAGAATTTGGTCAACAGATAATAAAAAAAAAGTAAGATACAAATTTTAAAATATATTTTAGTCTCGCTATGTATTGGACCTTAAGACAAGAATAGGTGTCGTTTCGAACCCTTCTAAGTATGTGCATAATTTTTCACGACATTTTGAGTGTAGCCAAATACTTTTTCTCGAATCTGGATATTCTCCAGTTAACGGTGTTATTTTACATCTCAATAAAGATAAAAAAGATACATAAAAGTCTGGGTCATAGGCTGGTTTCATTTATATATATATATAAATATATATATATATATATATATATATATATATATATATATATATATATATATATATATATATATATATATATATATATATATATATATATATATATATATATATATATACATATATATATACATATATATATATATACTTATATATATATATATACATATATATATATACATATATATACTTATATATATATATATATATATATATATATATATATATATATATATATATATATATATATATATATATATATATATATATAAATATATATATATATATATATATATATATATATATATATATATATATATATATATATATATATATATATATATATATATATATATATATATATATATATATATATATATATATATATATATATATATATATATATATATATATATATATATATATATATATATATATATATATAACCCTTATCCGCACCCAAATGGTACATAGGGCACTGTCATATAAACGCAGTGTTATCTTGATCGTTTATACATGAAGGAAAGGTGATCAGCCCTCCGCTTCAGGTACCAGTCCATGGTAATTTTGAATAAATATTAAAGTGAAAAAATCACTAATATTAATTTACCCCCCTTGGGAATCGAACCCGGAACCTCCAGAGCGGTAGCTGAGCGTGCTGACCATTACACTACGGAGGCGGAGGTTTCATAACCCAGCATTAAGCCAGCCTATGATAGATCATTAACCATGTAAATAGCCAGATTCCATATTCTTCTTCATCTATGTTGAGAAGTCAAAAATGTACATATTTGTTGACAATTTATTACTATTCATTCTACCAGGCACTGGAGTATTCACCCTACGGATAATTTATAAATAATATAGGCTTTTTAACTTGAGATGAAATATCTGTAATTTTTTTCTGTTCAAATTCTGAACATACCTGATCTTACGACTTAATTACTTATATTTATTTTACCCCCCTTGGGAATCGAACCCGGGACCTCCAGAACGGTAGCCGAGCGTGCTGACCATTACACTACGGAGGCGGACAAGCTTAAACTGAATAACTAACTGAAATTCAATTAATCCGTTCACAAAAAATAGTAGGTGTTAAAATAAATACACATGTACAGAAAAACAAGCTAATTTATTCTTATTAAGGAAGTTTAGTTCTTATTTGCAGTAGAATCGATTCGCAAGGAGGAAAAGTTATTGATTTAATGACGTCACAGTTATGGTATTGCATTATGGTGTTGTTATGGCATCGAGTGAAATATCAGCCAGAAGCTATGCATTGATAGACGTTTGAATTGGCCGAGGTACCAATTTCCGAAATAGTGGAATAAAGTCGTACCAACGCAGAGTTTGGCGGTATTAAACTATACCAAAGGTCATTTTTTCAATCGATCTTCCATGGTTACATGTAGACCGACGACTACATACTAAACGCTGAGATCCATTCAAATCAAAACGCGAACGGCTGCGCTAGGAGTCGGACGTGGACGTGGCGGTGCCACCATCAATTTATTTCGTTTAATTTGAATTTGTATGCTTCTACAAAAACACCGTATATTTACAGAGTAATTGCCACGGCCCCTGTGACAGTAAAACTTTTCATGGATATGTTGGGATCTGAAGGCTCCCGTTTCTCAAACTACACCCATTTTTGTGAAGGAATCTATTGCTCAAAAACCGCTAGAAATAAAAGTCTACTTTAAAGAAAGTTCTAACGTTCCCATGGAATTCCAGGTTGAGTAGAGGGCGGGGTACTCCTTTAAAGTTTATAAACATGAATAAAAAAAATTCGGTAGGAAAAAATTATTGTCAAATGAAAATGTCATCAGTGTAGTCAGTGCGTATTTAATAGTCGTTAATTTTTCGTTTTCGAATTGTCTGAATGAAAGAGAAAAAAAAGTCGATCTAAAGTTCTATCTAGATTTAGAACAACAAAAAATTTTTATACATATCAATTGGTCCATGAAGTATGTGGTATGATATGTAAAATATGTATTGTTTAAGTGTCAACGCGGATGACAATCTATTAATAATGTTATTCCATAATTTATACGTAGGGATCCGAATTTGCCTTTGTAAAATGCTGAAAAAATAAATATATTGAGCAAGTATGGAAATAACATACGATGGATACTGCCTGAAAAAAGAATGTATATTTTCCAATAATTTTATAAATATAAAAATATGCGGTATTTTTATTTCGACCCTTATCCTCCCTCAATGGTGCATAGGGCACATAATTCAATCGAAGCAATGTTAACTTAATCGTTACTTATATAAAGGCAAGGTGATCAGTCCTGCGTTTCAAGTACCAATCCAGGGTGGTAATAAATAAATACAAGTGTCTAAAAATTTTTTTTGAGCCCCTGGGAATCGAACCGGTGAATTAACCAATGCGCTAACCACTACATATGGAGGCGGAAAAATCCGTCACTAGAAATTGGGTCTTGGCAATTTGGCATTTAAGCTCTTTTGACAAATAGCACTCCATTCGAAAAAAGTAAAAATGGTCAATTTATAAGGCATATAAGCCTAGTCTCCCAATGTTGGTAATATTTATAGTTGTAATAATAATGAAAAACATTTAAAAAATGGCAGCACTCGACGTAAAACGAAAAAAAAATTTAATTTATGAGGCACATACGAGTAGGTCTAGTCGTCAAATGCTGGTAACATTGATTTAATAATGACCAAAAGCATTAAAACATGGCAATACTGTTGCTCGTCACCCAGTGTCACCGTCTTCGATTTATCATTTTAAATAAATACCATTTTTAATGATGTACTTGATGTTAATTAGCAATGAGTGAAAAAATGTATTTTCGTACAATATTGGCAAGGAATCGAAAAACGTTTTTTAAAAGTCAATTATTTATTTTAATAACAAAAAACGAATGTAAACTGACGTTTCTTCAACGAACAAAATTAAAAACATATTTTTTTTTTAAATAAAAAAAAGTTATTACTTATTTATTATTGGAAATTTTATTAAGTCAAATTACGATACTGTGCTGCGTTTACATTTATATTAAGCAAATGGATACAGAGCGATCGTAATTGACAAGACAGACGATAGTTTTAACTAGATGAGGGTAGTATAATAAGGTATATTATATTAGGTATATATATTAAGGTGGCAAAGATTGTCATATTTTTTTTGCTACCTCGAAATAAGGTCAAATATCAACAGCATTTCTGGAAACGAGTTATTACCAACCATACTCCAACAAGAGCGATACTCTGAAAACCAGTGGTCGAGGAAAGCCCTGAACCGCACCTTCACACAGCAGTGGGTAGATGCGGGTTAAGAAATAATTCCTTCACATTATTTTAATAATTTCCTCTATTAAAAGTTATCACAAATAATTTAATTTAATGGCAGTTATCTAAATTTCCACTTGTTAATTTGTTAGCAAAATTTAATTAGGGACATCCAAATATATTTATATCCGACATTTATCGCTTCAAGTAGAAATTTGGAAAATTTCACACTTCTGAAAAGATGCCCCCGAGGTATTTCAGTATTTACGTTCCGGTTCCACCCTTAATCCAAAGCTTTGACTGTACCCAATTTCGATTATATTAAGGGTGACCTTTAACAGGCAAAGTGTATCTCACTCCTAAACAGTGGCGGATTAAGCGTTTCAGCGACCTCGGGCTCATTTTTTTAAGGGGCCCCATTACGTGTGATAAAAAAATATCTTCAAAGGCATTTTTTGTGGTGGTTTATATACTAATTATGTATTTGCAATGATGCAGATAAATTATAAAATTAAAATCTATTCATTGAAATATGAACTAGGTGGACGATCAAATATGCATGGGAAGGTGTTTTTGACTGATTTTGTATCTGATATCGTAGACTGTGATCATCTTTTCATTAATTACATTTAAGTTTTGTACTGACATTTTTTGGTGGAACTGCGAATTAAAGAATAAAATAACAACTATGTAATTTTTCCACGTGAGTTTTATTTGACTAGCAACCGGGTTTCATCGTAACTGACATCACCAGTCTGACGATGTCGGTTATGATATCCGGTTGCTGGTCAAATAAAATTCATGTGCAAAAAAATACAATGTCGTTATTTTATTTTCATGAATTGAGTCGACGGTCACTTTATAGTAATATCCATCCATTTTTAATTAAAATTTAACTCAGTAAATACCATTTTTTTCTAAAATCCTCTGTGCTACTTATTTCGATGCAGTCCGCATCATTTTGACCGATGTTTGAAAAAAATACGGAATGCATTGAAACTCGCGTCATTTTAGATTTTAAGAAATAGTATTAACTAAGCAAAACTTAAATTAAACGTGTAATTATCTTCATGTTACAGATGTGCAGCGAAGGAGTATAGTAAAATAATGGAGTATATATTTAGTGATGATACGAGAAGTAAAATACAATACACAAGAAAGATTTTCGGTGATAAAAAAAACTCTTTTATAATACCACTTATTGAGTTTTATTTCATTACACACGACCAGTTAATTTATTTATAGCATTTTGTTATTGAGTGTATCCAAATACTTGTTTGAATACAAATGAAAGAGTTTCTGCTTAATAAAAACTACCCTCATCCCACCATAGATGTCTCTAGTGAAGTCTCACACACTGTGTTTCGAGTTTGATCAATATATCTAGAAGTTTCAAGAATTTGAGTAGTGTGGTTGTCACTCGTGGGTAGAATCAGTGAATGTTACACGTGTGTAAAGTGATCACTTAAACCAGCCTATGACGGTCGTAACCCCTGTAAATGCCCAAACTTCCATATTCTTCTTCATGTTGAGATGTCAAAAAAAAGAATGTAAAATATAACTGGTTGGAGATAATCCAGATTTGTGTTATTTGGACATACTCAAAATGTTGTAAATTTAGACTTCATTCTTCTTGCATTTCAAGTACTCGTACTTTGATCTTCACATTCGTTTGATAATGCCATAACTAGGCGAAACAACTGTCACAATATTATTTTTATGTGTTATGTGTTTTGTTAATAAAATACAACTAAGTAGACTCCAAAAATCTGTGTTTGATTTAAAATTAATACATAAATACTCGTACTTTATTAACGTGTTTATGTTTTCAATACTTTACGAGTACGTGGCATCCTATGATCTCATGGCAAGTTTGGTATATCAGGGCTTGTAACTAATAAAAGTTCTTAAAAGTGAATTTTATCAATCTGCATGGAGAATATATTATAATATAAACATAGGTACCTTTTATACATTCAAGTATAAAGTAATCTCAACGGATATTCATGAACTTATGGGACTATCTTCTAGGGACGAACTTTGCCGCGGTTTTGAATATCTTTACTATTAAAACTTATCAAGAAGTCTTGTAAAAAGTTGATATATTAAACTTTCTCCAGTGATTAAATGAAAAAACAGTTTTCGAAAATTGGAAAGGCCATCCCGAAATTCGAAAAAGAAAAAGCAACCTAAGAGACTTGACTCTAGATTTCCATCCAAGCTCTTTTCGCGAAAAAATATTTGAATTTTTGCTAAGTAAATAGTTTTAAGAATTAATTAGTCGTGGGAAAGGAGGTGTTTGCTTCGAAACCGGCTGACATTATAATTAAACTAACTAACCATCAAACCGCTTTCCCGCATTGGTAGGCAAAGAAAATCCACACTGTCTTTGCAAACATTCTTCGCCTCTTCAATATTCATGCATCTCGTCATACATACCCGCGGATTATTAATTTTCATATTTTAACAGCCTATTCGTTTTTACGGTCAATTATTCCCATTCAACATATTTCACACAATAAATAACCAAGAAGCACACGAAAAATACATTTATGTTAAAAATAAATAAAAAGGAATGAGACATATAAACTAAATAGATTTTTATCATATTGTCTCATCTTGAGATGAAACATTTATCGTTTTTCATTATATGAAAGAAGATATAAGTCTGTTATTGATATCTCAACATATATGCGTTTTTTTACTTGAGCTGGGAATAAGGAGGTCTGGGTATTTACAGGGCTGACGATCTGTCATTGGCTGGTTTAAGCGATGATTGACAACCACATAACAATTTTGGAAACTTACATATATACTTCAATCGAAAAGATAAATTGCAGTTTTCGAATAAAACTTCGTCTGCGATATCTATGGTAAAAATGAAATAATTTTTGACGTAAACCTTCATAAAATGTATATTTTAAGTTTTACCGAAAAAAATTGTAGCGAAATGCTAGACTTCTGATGACTTTTTTAATGAAGTAATATTTTCATTAATTGATTCGGCAGTCACTTTGTGGTAAAATCTATACATTTTTAATGAATGTTTTACTTAGTGAATACCACTTTTTCTTAAAATCTAATGTGACACGTGTTTCGATGCATTTTGCATAATTTTCACGGATACGGTGTTTGAAAATGATGCGGAATGCATCGAAACACGTGTCACAGTAGATTTTAGGAAATAGTGGTATTTACTAAGTAAAAAATTAATAAGAACTAATATTTGTTAAAATTTGTTTTTTATTTTACTTAAAGTATGGTAAATTCATTTAAATTTTAACAACAAAAATTGCAGAAAAAACATGTTTCTGTCAATGGTTACTTTTTTTTCCCAATAGTGCATAGGGCACGGTATCCGGTGTTTAAACTGGATCATTAAATATGTGAAGGCATGGTGATCATTCCTGCTTTTAAGATAATTGGACATATGAGCGGAATAAATTTGTTAGGATGCGTACAGATGATCTAAGTGATGCATGAAAGATGTAACTGCTATATGGTGAAGGAATTGTAGGTAGGAAAAGGTGAAAAGCCCCATTGATTGGGGTAGTAATGTTTGTATACCCGTACTCATATAGGCTAGTGTAAATTATCTCTAAAAATAGCCTTATACGACATTATTTACGACAGCTTAACAGCTTATTCTGTAAGTTTTTTTTAAAAAATGATTGTAATAAAGGAAATATATCAATATTAAGGCAGTTGATTAAACGAAACAAGGTGTTCTGTAAAGGTTAGTTTAAATTGAGATTTTACAAAATCATAATTTATGTACAAACCACCCTTATTTTATAATTTAATCGTCTATATCAATTTAGTAGCGGGAGGGGCGGAAGGTTATCTGACAGGCGCGATGTTTATAAATTATTATTAAGTGTTTTATGATAAATCTGTTTAATAAAACACAAATATTAGAAAAAACTGCCTCAATATCCATGCCTATCCTAACTAATTTTATTTTGTGTATTAAAAGCATTTATAACTTTGTGGTATGGTAATACAACACTCTCCTTATCATCCATTTTTCATTTCGTGTAAATCCACTTTTATAAACACTTATTCGTGACTTCCGGTTTTGGAAAATCATTCCATCATCAGGTCATTAAAATGATATTATTATGATTTGATATTTGAATAAAAATAAAAAAATTTAAGAGAGGTTTTTTTCTCTTTGATTTTTTTATACAAATATTAAATCGTAATAATTTTATTTTAATGAACTGATGATGGAATAATTTTCCAAAACCGGTAGTCGCAATGGATGATATGCAAAGTGTTTTAATTTTATTTGTTTGAAAAATAATTGTATTATTATGATATGCAGCATAGGTATTCAATAACAATGCTCAGTTGGTGTTGGAGCCATCTTCTAGGACCAATGGAGTTCCAAGGCAACAGAAAGGAGGGTTGAGAAATAGGCAATATATTTTTATTCCTACTCCTATTCTATCAACTCAACACTATTTTTCGATTTGGGTGCGCAAAACTGGCGTAGGGGGTTCGATTCTCGCTAATTGCAAAATATATTCAAGAAAGAATTATTTTCAAATGGTCTGGGTATTCGTGGTGTGTTTTTCATGTTTACATTCCCTATCCTTACTTTCTTTTCAGACAAGACTGCGAAGAAAATAGAAGCTTTGCGGGTTGTTCTTATTATTACAAAAAAAAACATGAAAGAGTAAAAAAACAAACTGAAAAAAAATGAATTAATATTACTGACTCCTCTCACAAAATTATATGACGTTACCTTATAAATGAAACGAATCTTGTTCATTTTCGATGGCATAATCTCAGTCCTGTATCCAATTATCCCTTTGTAAATAAATAATTTCCACTTCCTCAAATATTGAAGGGTAGTTTTTAAAATATCAGATTGGAAAAGGTTTGTTTTAGTATTCATAGAAATTACTAAAAAAGGATTTCATTACATTGGATATTCGGTTAAAATATCCCAGCGAATTCGTTCTTACGTATTTGTTTGTGACGCAATCTGAATTTTAATAATTTGGTTGTTCAATTAAGGGTAGAATGGTGAAGTTTACACACTGTATAAAGTGATCACTTGACCCCTTAGCCGGGGCTGACACATGTTCCTAAGAGTACACAACTGTGTCTGCTATGCGACATCACAAATAGGTTATTTATTGTTTCGGCATTCATTCTGATAAGACATGATTAATTCATAAATAAAACGCTTGTATTTTACCACATGAGTATCACATTGTTACGACTAGCTTCAGAAGCTACAAATGCCTCCATCTATGGGTTTTAATATAAGCTCAATCAAAACCGTTCAAAACCGTTGATGGAAGCATCTGTAGCTTCCGAAACTAATCGTAACAATATAATATTCTTGCTTTTTTTTAGGTAAACGAAACAATTGTTTTTTTAAATAATTTAATCACAAATATTAGAATGATCTAGCGGTGTCCAAGATTTAAGGTTATTTTGGAACGGGACGTTCAAATTGTATTTTTTTTTGTTTAAATCAATCTGTATGTACATACTGTGTCTAAAAATAATGACAAAGCTAAATTTTTTTATTTGATCAGCCATAATCTAGTTTAACTTTACATATTTTCATTACATCAACTTCTTTGAATCTGTTAAGATGGTACTCGCAAGCATAGAATTCAGTACGCGACTCAAAAACAGAATACATATTGGAATCAGATTTTTATTTTAAGAATATAAATTGAATTAAAAAAAATAACTTCTTACCGTTCAATATATCTTTTATTTTCAAAATCATACTCATATATTCATTTCGAAAAAACTTATTTTTTCATTGCAAAAACGGTTTTTAAAGCGAAAAAAATAATAACATTAAATGTAACCTGGGTTTATACAAAATTCAGTTGTGTGCTATCTCAAGTATACCGACTTTATATATGAATACATTTGGATAACAATATCTTTGTGTGAGTAAATGCGGTAATTATTTAACCACATAGAAAACATTAACACTGTCAATCAAAATTAATACATCCATTTGTAAATTCCCTGATTATTTGTAAATATATTATTATTATTTTTTTGTTCTCCTTTGTTTTATTTCAATATTTGCTTTCGATAAGGTAAGCTTATTCCAATAAAATCTTTAGAAAAAATCCTTATTCTTGTTTCGTTCGAAATTTATCAAGGGGTGGGTGCTAATTAATCTGTGAAGCCTATTAATTGAAGAATGTACTCGTATATTTTAGTTGTTTTTTCTCTCTAAATTAAGAAAAAGCTGATTAAAGTCTGAAGATCATAATTATGCCTTTTAGAACGGATTAAATAATCATCTTACATAATGAAACACCCGTCCATCTTTTTCTCTCGGGAGATGATTTTTCTTTTAACGAATGTAAAAATAACTAAGTATTGTGAGATTGCGTTGAATTTTGGTACAGCCTTTTATTACTTTCATATCTTTCAAGAATATTATTTTAAACATCCTGCGAAAGTCATCATATTTTTCAGTCTATTGGGAATATTGTTTGAACAGAAAAAATATATTTACTTATATACATACTTCAATGAATCAAAAAAATACTTTTTTAAACATCTTCAAAGGGCACTAGTGAATTTAATCACACTGTCGTTTTTCCTAATAAAAAATCATTTTTGTTTTAAAAAAAACTAATTCAAAGCAGGATCAACATTTTATTTATCATATGTCGCGTATCAATTTGTAACATTGTAAAAACTCTGACATTTTTCCATAGTATACAAATATAAAGATTACTGAATATTTCTTTCAAAGGGATGATCGTAGATCTGTATGTTACAAAATTATGGAAATCATGGAATAAGTAGATGATTTCGTATATTTGGGAATTATGTTTTCTAGGGATGAAAAAAATTATAAACATATTAAAAAGAAAGTAAATGATGGGAATTTGTGAAGAGTGCAGTGAAATTGATTAAAGCAAAAAAAACTAACCGCGTAAGCTTAGCTGGTGTATTCTTGGTTCCAACTGTAATGTATGGAAGAAAAGCATAGAGGTGGCAAAAGAAGGATGAAAGTAGATTGAATACAGATCAAATGCGATGTCTGAGACAAATGTTTGGGAATACGATGTATGCTAGATGTTTGAACGGTGAAATAAGTAAAAATGCAAGGCTGAATTAACAATATCGATAAAATCAAAAAAAAGGTGTGTTGAGATGGTTTGGACGTGTCAAACAAATGTGTGGGGAAAACAAATTAACGACGCAAATGTAGTTGGAAATAGGAGCAGAGGAAAACTTGTTGTCCAAGTGGTCAGGTCTGAAGTCGGAATTATGTATAAAGAGATGCATGAATATAAGATGCATGAGGCGAAGATTGTTTGCAAAGACGGAGTGGTAAGGCATTCTTCTTCTCTGCTTACCTTTGGAGTGAAGTTTTTTTACTATTTTTTTAAGTGGATTTTTATCCATTTACTGTATTTTACCTTAAAGTAAATAGAACTTTTCTAAATCTAGTGAAATGAAGAGGAAACCATAGAAAAGTCAACAGAATATGAAATACATATGTTTTGCTGCCAACACAAAGTAACAATGGCACGATCAAAGGTGCCAGTAACCTCAGAATAACTCGTAACTTAGTGAGATAAAGAAATCTCTGTAATGTGTACTAAAGTTATTTATAAAGGTATTGCGAATACCAGTCAAATATTTTTTTTGTAAACGCCGGAGCAGTAAATATTAGGTTCCATATAAAATTCGTCGTATAAAACTATCATAATAATTTTATAGCTGTTTTAAATTCAGGGATATAATACTTACACGTTAAAAAACTCGACCGTTTTTCTAAGCAACTTTAGGAATTACGGTAAATATTTAGTTTTTTTTTCAAAACAACAATATATATACGTACGTTTTAAACAATATATATATACGTACAATAGTTGTAGCTGTAAAACAGAAAGTTAATTAAAAATAGCCTGTATTTTGTAATTTTTACATTTTAAATTTACATCTTTGCTATTGTAATACAAAATTATCTCCACACACTGCGTGCGAAAAATCAAACGAAATAATAAATTAATATTTGAAACAGTGTCGAAAGATGTTTTTTTTATGATAGAAATTTTTATTTTTAATAACAACCTTTTGAGATGTTTAGCAAAAATACAAACACAATATTTAACATAAGAGTTTAAAGTTAAGTAGTTTTTAGAGTTCCTATGTGGGTCCAAATTCTGCTTTTGTTAACAAAAAAATAAATAATAAAATAAAAGTGCAAAAAACAAGAGAAGGTGCAGATAATTCAATTGAACATTTCAGGTGTTTAGTCAAGCGTGTGAAATAATACGGAAAAATAAGCTATTATGCACATGTAAAGGTTGCCGTCGAAATTACGTAGATTTTAATTCACAATTTTAGATGGCAACCCGATAGATTATATTTAAAAAAGGTTTTATCTCTTAAAGTATTGTAAATTATAAAATTTATATATGTAATATGATTGTTAATCATGGGTAGAACGGTGAATGTTACACTGTGTGTTTAGTGACCACTTAAACCAGCTAATGATACATCGTAACCCCCGTCAGTACCTAGATTTTCATTTTTCGCAAAAATAACTTCTTAGAAAATTAAAAATAATATTACCCTCGATAATTAACTGATTTTAATTAATTTAAAAATAGACGGTTGTGATAGCTCGTGTTAGAACATCACCGACGATGCGCCTTGCAAGAATGAATCGTGACGGGAAAAGAATTATAACTCCCCCGAGATTTTTAATTAAACATCCCAGTCTAAAGACTCTATATATATAATTAAAATATTCATGGAAATTTTATAACTCTGATAAATAAAGAAACCTTCCGATGTTTGCCTGCTAAAACACCTGACCGTTTCAAAGAGAATAGGAGGGGGTTGTTGTTAATTTCGATTCCTAAATTACTCTAGAACCTAGACCGCCCACAGAGCAGCAGGGGTCCGAGGAACCAACCCTTTTGTACCGGAGATGAAAAGGGGAATTCTGATTTATTGAAGCTACGCGGATAGACTCCGATGGATCAAACGAATCTCGCTATCTGTCTTAAGAATATTGAAGTGCCAATTGTGTAGAACTTATTAAAATACCCCCCTTTGTCTACTTCGTGATTTTTCATACGTATTTGTAGGTAAATTAATAAATCATCTGTAAATAAATAATAAAATATTTGTGTAATACCAATTTTCAGTTTATTAATCCAAACACGACTAGTTTCGAGAACTGTAGATCTTCTCATCAACAGGTAAAATAACAAACTGTTTTATTCAGAAAATACAAAAATGGTATGTTCACCCCTTGATACTTGTTCTACTTACACGAGTGTTTTATTTTACGTTTTAATTTAAGTTTTACTTAGTAAATACCTAATAGCTATATCCTAAAATCTATCGTTACACGTGTTTCGATACATTCCGCATCATTTTCAAACGCGGTATGTGAGCCCATGTCTAAATTTTAGATAATATAATTAAAATATAACTTTGTTCTAAGATCGCTATAAATATTTTATTATAACTTAATTGTAATGTCTACCGGTTTCGGAGCTTGCCGCTTCTTTATCAAGACTGGTTAGTACTAAAACACTATCTCTTAAACAAATTTCAAAATATTTTGGCCTTTAGGCAAAAGAGCTTGGGTAGATCTCAAGTGGTTTTATTTTTTGTGTTGATTAGCAGTCACAGTAGTAGCAGCTGATAATTTATGAACCTTTATTTTTATATTTAAATAATCATGTTATTCTACTTTACAAAGTTAATGAACAAATCCATAAATAATATTTTTTATTTGATTGAGTTTTTCATAATATGTGCCCTCATTCGCCGTTACTAAACTTTTTTCCCACCACACCGCTGACAATAATTTCGAGAGTTCATAATTTCCTAATTTCCTTTATTAAGTTATATACCTACTCAAGATATCACATGCTTTTAAATAATTTTGTAGGAGCTTTATTAAATTGCCTTTTGAGATTATAACTCAGTTAAATGTGACTGTGTTTATCTTTGAGTTAACTCTTGAAGCAATTTCGGCAACCAGAGCTCAAGAATTATTTACTTACTGACTTATCCGCGTTATAAAATAGAGGCCCCGGTTTAAAATACTGCCTCGCATATACTCGTACATACGAAAAATTAAGGAGATATTTAAATTCATTTAATGAAAAAATACTGAACGTGTCCAAAAACATAGCAAACCCGATTTGTAAAAAATGATAAAAAATACCTGTCATATTTATAATTCTGGGCATCGATTACATAAAAAATTTATCGTTTCGACCAAGAAGTGAAGAACGCTTTACAATTTAATAATTTTTATTTATTCAGACACTGAATTATTTACTCTACGGGTGATATAAATATATATTAAAGGTGTCTCTAGTGAGACGAAGCATCTATTGTTATTATTCAAAATTATTATTATTGTTATTATTCAAGATGGAAGTCTATTTAAGGGTTTTCCAAAGCTATTAATGTTAACAATATGATTATCGCTTTTATACTATTTATACATATTTCTTCTTCTGACCTCTACCGCATCCAATGATGCATAGAATACTATTGGGGAAAAGAGTTTTAACATGATCGAGAATTGTATGAAGGTACAGTAATCAGTCAGTCCTGAACTTCAGATTCTTGAATGTAGGAAATAAATATTTTTAAAGAGATAATGATGATGTAAGTGAAAGAAAAGTTAAATGTGAGGGACATAACATTTATATGTAAAGAAAGCGGATAAGAAAAAATATGTAGGAAAATAAGAATAACTGCGATGGCAAAGGCATTTGATAATCGTACTCATATAAGCTTGCCGAATTTAGCTTAATTCTATACAATCCACACATTAGTGAGCTTCCAAGTCAAGTAAAGGTAAAATCTTTGAACTCCGACGCCAACCCAGCACCAAGTTTAGGGAGCGAGCTTTTACAGTGGCAAGCTTTGCTGCCTGAAACCGTTTGCCATCTCAATCAAGGATGATGCAGAATCTTAACCAGTTTCGATAACAACTGAAGACTCATCTTTTTGAAATTTCCCATTCCCATCCCATAAGTGAATTAAAACCCATAAGTTTTTAATTAATAATTAAATTATTAATTAAAAACCTTCTTCCTTCGAGTAATATACATCCTTTCTTTTTTCTATAAAGTAGTAAATATTAATTACATTAATGTTTGTTTATAGTACAAAACATAAGAATAGTAAAAAAATATAAAGCGCCTTGGGGACAATAATTCGTAAAAAATAACCCAACGGGTATTAGCAAAATAGCATTATTTTTTGGACACAAATCTTGAAAGCGGAAATTTGGATTAGGTTCATTTAATTATTTTAATAATATTTCGTTATCTTTTTCAGTCAAAACAAAAATCTTATACAATTTTATTACATTTATTTAAAAGGGTTAGAGTATAAATTTTAGTACTTTGGGTTATGTGAGAAAATCGTAAAAGAGATCATATAATTTTATTGTCGATATAATAAAATATCTATTACAATTCGCGTTTTGATATTTCAACAGTGTTTACGATGTGGAAAAGCGACAGGGCAAGTTGGTGACCCTGAAAATTATATTTAATTGATTATAAACGAGAATAAAGGAAGAATGAAAAGGGACAGAAAATATTATTGCTAGCACCATGTATTTATTTTTTGTCAGGGCGGTGAATAAACTCACAAATTTCAGAAAGGAAATTAAAAGTACATATATTTGATAATTGTATAGAATAAGATATTTATACTTAAGGGTTAAAAACGCTTAGGCTTTCTTCGTCCTTCGTATATAAAATAAAACAAAGTTGAGACACATATAAAATGAATCTTAGTATACCACCCGCAGAGAGAAAAATCAACATTAAATACACAATAAATAAATAAATGTTAATTTTTATCTTATCAAATTAAAAATACCCATGGAAACGTTATTTAAGGCTTTTTCTCTTAAAAAATGCTTGTGAATTAAATTGGAATGAATCTCATCTATATCCAATTCGAAAAAGCCATGTTCTTCACGAATTCTCAACTGATGGCAGCACCATCGGGCGAGATTCTATTAGAAATATAAAATACCCAACTGAATTTGTACATTGAATGACGTGATAAGCGTTATTAAAACATTTTGATTGTGTCCAAATACTTGTTCACAAAATCTGGATTATCTCCAATTACAGGAGTTATTTTCATATTATTTTTTGACATCTCATCAAAGATGATATTTATAAATAATGCTATTTCATCTTTGATGAGATGTTAAAAAAAAAAAATAATAAGCTTTATTAAACATTATATCTGTGCGTCGAAATAATCGGCGGGTATGTATGAGGAGATTCATGAATGTGGAAGAGGCGAAGTATGATTGAAAAGACAACGTGGTGTGGCGTTCTATTCTATCTGCCTATCCCTGTGGGGAAGCGGCGCGTTGGTTAGTTAGTTAGTTACATCTGTTATTAGTTATATAATAAAACAACAGCCATATAGTTTTATTATTATTTTATTTCTTTAAGTACACTGATTTAAAAAAAAAATAAAAAAGACATAACTGGTGATAACCGACGGAAAAAATCTATAAACTTGTTGTTTTATTATATAAAATGTATTTCCACCGAGAATTGTCAGTACAAAACTTAAATGTGTTATTATTTAATTCGATCTGGGGTATGGGTATTTAGTATAAACGGCCATACGAGTAAGATCTTCTAGTTTTCATACTGGTGGAAACTGGGCCAAATTGTGTTAAGGTACAGTCGTATAGTTGATGGGGGATAGTCTCGTACAGTATTGTTTGCACATTATCTTATCCGGATACGAGTTACGAGAATGATAACAAAGATTAGATTGGTTTATCCCCTCCTTCGCGCGATACCCAATAACCTATCTGACCACTTCGTCCTTACAACTTTGACTCAGTTTCATTAATGACAACTGTATCCACCTATAAATAACACGAGTACTATCACAATATTGATTTTTCAGTTTGCGTTTCATCTCAGAAATGGATAACGTGGTATTATTATGAACCTACTATACATATCGGTCACTCCTTTCAAGAACATCATAAATCAACTTGATGTTTCGGGAGAACGTTTTTAAAGTTTAAAAATAAAACACAATGTTTTAAAAATAAATATCAAACCACTTATTGAACTTTTTACTGTACAATAAATCTTTTTGGGTAATAAAACCTGAAGGTTTTTTCTCCGTTTGAAAAATATTTAGTATATTTTAAAATATAATTAAACAATACCTTTACTTCAAAATGCAAAAACAACATTTTCTGCCCTGTGGCGGGTAAATATTAATTTTTAATTAATGTTTTACTTAGTAAATACCACTATTTCTTAAAATCTACTGGGACACGTATTTCGATGCATTCCGCATCATTTTCAAACACCGTATGATGCGGAATGCATCGAAACACGTGTCACAGTAAATTTTAAGAAATAGTGGTATTTACTAAGTAAAACATTAAGTAAAAATGGATAGATTTTACCACAAAGTGACTGCCGAATCAATTAAGATAAATATTAAGTTACAAATATGCCGGTTTTGCTGGGATATAGTACTTTTCTGGGCATTCCAAAAACATGCACGACTGAAAATTGTCGATTTTTTATTTATAACGTTCTTGAAAGGAGTGAGCGATATGTATTATGATAGTACCTACTAAAGATATTATTAAAGCAATAGATTACCAAGGATACAAAAATATTTATTAAGATGACACAAATTTGAGTCATTAAAAAATAAAACTTTCGGTCCCTTTTGAGTTTATTCGTGTAAAAAAATACATAAATACGAAAATAAACACGGTGTTTATTACTTATTTAAAAGTGATCTTACATAACTATTTTATTTTTACGAATTAAACGAATTATTCCGTTATCATTTTGTAAATCCAAAAACTGAATTAATCAGTAATATGATTTCAAATCAAAATCATATATTTTTTAATGATATATTTCAAAAATCTCGAATGTCTTATTTAATTTTTAACATTATAAAATATTAAGTTGAAACTATTACTACCAAAATTTTAACTAAAAATTAACACTTTGTTTCGGAAAAACAGTTCTCCCATCATTGGGTGATTAAAAAAAGTAAAACTTATTTAATAATAATTATTATTTTAACAAGATAACTAAATTTTAAAAAAAAATCTTCTTGTCTTTATAATAAAGCATTATTTAAATTACTTGTTCGTTTTTCCTAAGCATTTGTTATTTACGATCGTTGGCCTTGTACCTAACCGACACATAAAAAATACATATTTAAATGTATTCTAAAAAAAATCATATTCTTTCATTATATAATTCAGATGCATGCTGTCTATATTAAATAATACATAAAAAATAAAGCAACCTTCCGGAATATTAAACAACAACACAGTAACTAGCGACAAGCTATTTGACTTAACGATAAGTTACCCATATTAGAAATTGTATTTGCTCTCTCGCTATCTAGTAAATCGATTGAATTTACGTATCTACTATGTTGACATGACAGGCGGTAAGCCAAAGCGCGTCAACGTGTATTTTCTGGATACGCGTCATAATAATATCGGCGCCAAGGAGACTGAATATTTTTTTATCGTTGAACTATGCCATTATGTAACTTTGAAACATGCTGGTATAATCACAAGCCTTTGTTTAGTTGCAAAGCAAAACGTTGGTGACACCATGGGTTGTCTTTAAAACTTGATATCGCGCGACGCCATCAAGTGCAGGAGTAGAGAATTTCTTTATAATTTCATTAATTGATTCGTCACTTTGAGATAAAATCTATCCATTTTTAATAAATGCTTTACTTAGTAAATACTACTATTTCTTAAAATCTACTGTGACACGTGTTTCGATGCATTCCGCATCATTTTCAAACGCTGTATGTGAATCTAATTCTAAATTTTAGAGTTGGGTCCTTGGGACGTTGAAGGTTGAAGAGGGGATAGTAGCTGTTTCTTTTTTTTTTAATTTGTCGGTGGGAATACCGACAATATGGGGGGAGGCTTTAATCATTGTCATATTGTTAATTATGGGTTTATTGTTTCTTATAGTAACGATAGACTGAAGAAGATACTGCATCAGAAAGTTCTTTTTTAAGGCGGGATAAATAATAGTCCGCAACTTAATTTACTTTGAACCCAGGTAACATTTAACGTAATATTTTTTTTTTTTAAGTAGAACGGACACCGTTAGCACAAAAACGTGCTTAGAGTGTCAAAAATGAAGGCACAAGTCTTCGAGTTAGGATTCCTTAGTATGAAACTGCTAGTCAATACCAATAAATAGTTACTTCAGATTGTTATTTAAGCTCTTTTATTTATTAAAAGATATCGCTCACTCCTTTCAACAGCGTCATATATCGAAAATCGTCAATTTTCAGTTGTGCATGTTTTCGCAATGTCCAAAAAATGTACTATATCCCAGCAAATGCGACATATTTATAACTTAATATTTATTCGCTACAGGGCAAAAAGTGTTGTTTTTGTATTTTCAAGAAAAGGTACTGTTGTATTATTTTTTTTTTAATTTACAAAATTTTTCAAATCGAGAAAAAAACCTTCAGGTTATACCAAAAAAATCTGTTGCACAGTAAAAAGTTAAATAAGTGGCTTGATATTTATATTTAATACATTTCATTATATACTTAAACTTGAAAAACGATGTCCTGAAAAATCAAGTTTTTTTTTAATATATGACGTTGTTGAAAGGAGTGGGCGATATGTATACGGTGATTTACTAAAATATAATGATTTAAAAAAATGAATTTATTTTATTTGAACTAAGCAGGAAAAACTGGGTTCAGACTTTTCCAAAAACCTTATATTATATTGAAAGGTAATTTGTCAAACCAAGTAATTTCACAAGTGCTACGTATCTTGTGCTATGTAACAAGAAATATCTGGGTCGATTTCGTACATACTTTTCAGTAGGTATAATACTAACCCTGAAGTGATATTTTCCACCCTTCTCATAGGGATAGACTACAGCGCGGCGCAACAGCTGAAAGTCGCAAGCCAGAAACAGTAATAAATTGGATTCTTTCCCCTCTTTTATGGACTGAACTTGGAGCAGTCGGAACAACTTGTTGATTTCCCAATAAAAGTAAAAAAAAACTCCGAATGGATGTAACCATGAAAAACTAAAAATGCATTAAAATTTAGAAAATACGTAATTTACTTTATTCAGATTAATTTTTATTATTAGAATGTTTGCATACTGGCATATATTTTTTTTAATGTTTTTTATTCTTTTAGAAAAAAATAAAAAAGCGGGGAAGCGGCGTGATGGTAAGTTTTTTTTTGTTTTTATTTATTTTTATATTGAAACATTTATTTGTGAAATATATAAATTTATATATATGTATATATATATATATGTTTATATATATATATATATATATATATATATATATATATATATATATATATATATATATATATATATATATATATATATATATATATATATATATATATATATATATATATATATATATATATATATATATATATATATATATATATATATATATATATATATATATATATATATATATATATATGTATATATTAATACATTTAAATAATATAATAGATACAGATTCATTTAAAAATTCATAAACATAATTAACATTAGCAAAAATTAAGCCACCTTGTGTGTCTTGTCGGTGGAGTTCTTTTTACATACGTTTTTTTTTGTTTTATTTCATTTTAACATAATATACATACACACAAAAAAGAAAAGAAAAAAAAAACTTTTTTACAATTTTCATTTTAAAATTTAATCATTTACCCATTTCTTTATTTTGCCTTTGTAATTATTAAAATTTTGAATTGAAATAATTTTTTCAGAGAAAGCTCAACTGGCATTTTACAACGTAGTCCTGGTTACACATAAACAATCCCATTGTATGGAAGTGAAGCATTGAGTTGGTAATAGAAGGATGAAAGTAGACTGAATGATAGATCCAAAACGATATGTGATAGATGTTCGAATGGTGAAATAAGGACAGCATGCAAGCCGAGGTGAGCATTAAATTATGAAAGATGAGATGGTTTGGACTTGTAAACAAATGAGTGGGGAAAAAACGGTAAGTTTATGAGGCAAATGTAGTTGAAAAAAGAAGCGAAGGAAGGCAGGGGAAAAATTGTCATGATCAAGTGTTACAAACACTTGTTAGGTTAGTAAGGCCAGGAGTCGGAATAATAGACGGGCATGTATGAGAAAATAAACATTAGTGATTTTACACCCCAATATTTATATAATATTACCTTAGACCGGTACCTGAAGCGCCGGAGTGATCACCTTACTTTCATGTAAGTAAGGATCAAGATAACACTGCATCACTACAATGCAGTGTCCTATGCACCATTGGGTGCGGATAAGGTTAGAAGATGTATGAGGAGATTGTTTGTAAAAACAGATTGATGTGGCGTTCTACTCTCTCTGCCTACCCCTGCGGGGTAAATTTATTGTTCTTTCTTCACAACCATCCCAAACCATCAAAACACACCTTTATTAATTAGTAAAATTAATTAAAATTTTATCGATAATGTTTATCTCAGAGTCACATTCTTTCCTATATATTATTATAATATAAATGTGTTTTCTCCATTTTCTATGAAAGAACTATAAAAAGACCTTTGCAAATACGTCACATTAGTTAACTAAAAATTTTTGCTTTTCTAGATGAAAATATTTATCAGCAAATTTGAAAATTAATCAACATCATATCCACAATCTTTTGAATTTTCGAAAGGAAACAGTAATTGGTTTGTAAACAACTTTTTATGTCAACTTATTTGTGAAATGAAATAATAAAATCCATTTGTAACGAAGTGTCATATTTACCATTTCAGAGTCAAAGACTACGCTGGGTGCTTTAGACCTATATCTTATAAATTTCATTTCTAATACTGAAAAAGAAAAAAATAATAATTAACATTTTCATCCCTCGAAAAATCAAATAAATTTACAATATTTTCCAGTCTAGATTGATTTCGCATAATGATTATGTTTTCAATTTCGTAAAGAAGGCAAAAATTTCTATTCAATTTCTTACGTTTCTCGGTTCCAGGAATATTTCTAAAGAAAAAACGTTTTTTTTATGATCTAAAAATGAATCATATAAGACTTCAAATACAAGGACACTAATTCTATAAGGCTCTTTGAAATCTGGCTGAGAGTTTACATTGGAAATTTCTAGAATGAATCTAAGGGAGCTGTATTTTTGCATTATAAGCCAATGACATGTCACGTATAAAACGATTTTCAGACAACTTTTGGTGTGAGGTATTATTTTATCGTGGTTAATATGTTCTGGAAAATGAAAGTAAATGAAGTAACGTAATAAACGCATCTGCGTTATCTACCCCATCTGGGGTATCTACATTTGAGTAAATGTATACAAGTAAATAGACACCTAAAATATTGGCTAAAATATTTATTTATATATATATATATATATATATATATATATATATATATATATATATATATATATATATATATATATATATATATATATATATATATATATATATATATATATATATATATATATATATATATATATATATATATATATATATATATATATATATAAATATGTATATATATATATAAATTTATATAAAAATAAATATATATATACAGTGGGTGGCCAAATTATTAGGGACACTTGTACTTTTTTGTAATTTTCAAGTTTAAATGATTTTTTTGGTCAAATTAATAAGTTTAAATTATTTTTTCTTTTGTATTTTTGTTGCTGGTATCATAATTATTGTTTTGAAGATGTATCAATACTGTGAAATATCAAAAAAGTAAGTTTTTTTTCATTTGGATGTTGATTAGTGAAAAATGATATTGGTGTGAGCTCAGTTAATATTTTTTTAAACCATTTTTCTGTAAGTTTTTTGAGTTTAAGACTATAAAAACGTAAGTGTTGTTTAAAAATTTATTAGTTTTACTAATTCAATAAGTTAGTTTCAATGAATTTTTAAATAAAATTCAATTTAGTTTGAACTGAACCATAATATTCTCAATTTAAGTATGGGCAAGTCTTCAAACATATCTCCGAGAAAATATAAGGAAGTTATAACCTTACTACTTCATTCCACATATTTCCAGAGAAAAATAGCAGCACTTACAGATGTTTCGAAGTCAGGAATCCATCGGATTTAAAGAAAAATTGATAAAAACCTGCGTCTAGAATCAGCCCGCGTCGGAAAAAAGGCAGAAAAAGCATCACAACTCCGCGTGGTGCCCATAAAATCAGGGACATCTATTTCCAAAATCGTAAAAAGTCTGTTGATTGTCTAATTGTTGTTGATTTCTGTTGATAAACGATGAAGGAATCAACGTATCCAAAAGGACAGTTCAGAGACGGTTAGTTGAAGTAAATCTAATGGGTCGACGTCCAACCAAAAAACTACGCCTGACTGAGGCATGAAGAAAAAACGACTCATATGGGCCAAAGAACACCGGAATGAAGTCATCACCACTAAGCGGCAAATGATAGAAACTCTTATCAGAGTATGGCATAATAACCCTAATCTCTGGCACAATGCAAAAATCTGCATTAAAAAGCATGCCCTGAAGTTTGGAGGTTGTAATCGCAGCAAAGGGTGTTATTACTAAAAATTAAGATTTTTTCGAAATTGTTGAATAATCACTTATTATGATAAAAATAAACTGATATTATTAAATCCATGATAATAAAGTTTCTAAATTCTAAATAAAGCACCCCAATCAATAAAAAAATATTCAAAAAACCAAATTATTTGCTCATTAAATTCATTTAATAATTAAAATTACAGGAAATTCGAAGTGTCCCTAATAATATGGCCACCCACTGTATATATATATATATATATATATATATATATATATATATATATATATATATATATATATATATATATATATATATATATAAATATACATATATATATATATATATATATATATATATATATATATATATATATATATATATATATATATATATATATATATATATATATATATATATATATATATATATATATATATATATATATATATATATATATATATATATATCTATTAATAACTAATTATCAGAGAGATTGTGTGTAAAATATTTTTTTAATAAAAAATAATACCTTTTATAATTTGAATAATATTTATTCAGAATAAATCCTTCTTTTGATATTTCATACAATAAGCTTTAGTTAATATCATGCCGTTGAATATTTTGATATTTTCATCGTACGTTATTTTTGTATAGTTTTTACGTATCTTCTTTTGTCTGTAAATATGAGCAATTTAATATCAAAATTATAACAAACAAGACATAACGGTGGGAGTAACAATTATAAGCTCCTGTCAGTTTTTCAAAATGTACATAAAAACTCATAGCTTCCTGTCAAACAAGCACTTGCAGAGGACTGAAGAATTAAGAAAAAATACGTAATGGATAATTGATTAATGATTTATTAACTTGTTCACAAATCAGGGATTATTTTTATATTTGATATCTGAACATATATGAAAAAAATGTGACTGATAAAAAAATGAAAAAAATGTAATGTGGAAATGAAGTCTGGGTATTTACAGGGATTATGGCTAGTTTAGTAATCATTTTGCACGAGATGTTGTCGAGATGTCAAAATAGATAAATTGTCACCTTTATTTATTTGTTTAAATGTATACTTAGATATGTATGTTTACATTTAAATTGTGTCAAGGCGACTGACGATTACCAACAATTTAAGTAAAATTAAAACATCAAAAATATCTCCAAGTTTCTTAAAGTTCTCCTATTTTGATAGGAGTACATGGCCAAGCCAACTGAATCGCCTTTTCTTGACGACAGTTGTGACCAAGATTTGCTGCGTCCTACGCCTTATCTCTTCATTCGTCACAAAGTCAAACCACCGCGCATGCATATTCTCAAAGCTTAGTACACGGCTGCTCTGGACCCTTGTAAGGTGCCATGTTTCACAGCCGTATAAGACAACAGGAGCAATGCAGGCATTGTAAAGGCGGTATTTGGTCTTCACCGAGTATAAATTCTGCCCTGTAGAGGGTAAATATTATGATAAAAATATGCCACTTTTGCTGGGTTATGGTTCATTTTCTGGGCATTCAGAAATCATGCACAACTGAAAATTGTCGATTTTTGATATATGACGTTTTTGAAAGGAGTGAACAATAAGTTTCCGTTCTTTCCTCTTTTATCTGTTCTACGTACTCAAACCATGATTACACACCTCTCTCAATTTGATCAGTACCGTAAAACGGGGCTACTTGAACATTGATGTGTAACTTGAGCCCAGTAACACATCAAAGTTCAAGTAGCCTCGCCTACGCTACCTTATGCAAATAATTAATTAATCTGAGACTTATAATTTAATATATTTCGAGATATTTTATTGATATCTCGATACAGACGAAAAAGAATGTGTAAATCTGAGAATTTACAGGGCTAACGACCTGCAATCAGCCGGATTAAGCTATCACTTAAACACATTGTGTAACATTCACCTATCCTCGCATGATTGAATGCCACATTTCTCAAATTTTCCAGAAAAAAATATTTTCTATTTTGTTTCGATATCAAAAATATTAACATAAATAATTCCATATTAGAGCAAATCCAGAAGTTCTAAAAAAATGATACACTCAAAATACTGTGAATAAATCAAATAAAAAATATATTTGTCATTTGAGATATCGACTGAAGTTTTGTAGATTTTTATTTAGTATAAAATTAAGATTATTCTTAAAAAGTTATTGATATCCCAATATAGATAAAATATATGGGAATTTTGAAATAAGAGTAATCATGAGCTCACTAAAAATAGTCAACGACATGTCGTAAGCCCTGTAAATGCTTTCAAACATACATCCTTATAAACTTGTTCATCTATGTTGAGATAAGAAAAGCAAAGTTAGTTTTTTTTAAAAAATGAAATGAAAATAGCTTACAAATAAATGTATCGTGGAACTAAAAATATTAATGTAGAGGAAACACTAATATTAAACAGTAAAAATATGACTTTAAAAAAATTCAATGTGAAATAACATGAAAACCTGTGCAGCACGTGATAAACTAAGATAAGCTGCAAATTGTGCCCAAAGAAATATTTAGTCATTGTACATACTACATAAACAGTATGGAGTATCACAAGCAGGAGTCATATTAAATTCCCATTAATGCGTTCTTCCTTCAATGCATTAATATAATATTATTATACATGTATAAGGAAAAAAATCAAGCCAAAATCATTGATTTTTTAAATATCATTCTATTATTTATCTATTTTACGAATGTATTATTGATTAAAGGTAGCTTTTACTTATGGGACAATCGCGTACGAGTACGGATATGTAATTTCGAGGGTCCTAGACTTTATTGAAATGTATTCTTGTTTTTATCTCCTGCAGTCCCAACTGTTCCTCCTTTATTTCATTCCCATATAGTAGTCATATAAAATTCGTAATATAATGTTTATTATATGACCAATATACAAACAGACAAAATAGTATTATTTATTTCATCACACAAATCAACGAGTCTTTCCAAAAAAATTATTATTTAAATATGTATTTTTCAAATAATAATATTTGAATTACTAGGGCAAGTTCCTAGTCTATGTTTCTGACAGATTTTTTTTATAAATTGGATAAAAAAATAAACGAATATTTATGCATTGAAAAAAATATGTATTTCGTAAAAACGACGTGTCTATAAGCGTTTAAATTAAAAAAACTTATTTAGTTAAACATACACAAAAATTTAGACTTATGTAGCTTCACGTATGGTATTTAAAAATGATGCAGGATGCATCGAATCACGTGTCATAATTTTTTTAAAGAAATAGTGGTTTTTAAAAAGTAAAACATTAAAAAAAACATCGTTGCTGAACACTAGTTACCCCTTTTTCGCGTAGCGCGGCAGTGCGCAGTGTGGACGGCGATATTCAGAGACGCACAGCACGGGGGAGGGCGGCGGCGGCGCCACTCTGGCGAGCCTCCCGCTCTGCCCCCAGCCCCCGCTCGCAGCGCCCCCTGCCTGTTGCTACAGTCGCCAGCCAATACGTCCCTAATGTGCAATCATAAAGGTTTCTCACCCTTATACAACAATTAATTAATAGTGTCTGCTGAAAATCCTATAAATAGATACCCTACTACGACATATTTAAATTTATATTTTTTTGTTTTCGTATCAGTTATTTTAAAAATAATTTTATGGCATCAAATAACAGTAAAAAACTCTCCTTATCATCCATTGTTCACAGTGTGTAATATCCCTTTTAAAAATACTTATTCGTGACTACCGGTTTCGGAAAATCATTCCATCATCAGGTTATTAAAATAAAATGATGATGGAATGATTTTTTGATGAAATCGGTAGTCAGGAATAAGTGTTTACAAAAGTAGTATTACACAAAGTGAACAATGGATGATAAGGAGAATGTATTATTACCATACCACAATGTTACCAATGTTTTTAATATACAAAATATCAAATAACAGTATTCATTTAAAACAAAGACAAAGGTGAACAAAATAATAAAATATGAAATAAAGATTATTTAAAAAAAAACTGCATGAATGATGTGGAAAAGGCGAAGATTGTTTGCAAAGATAGATTGGTGCGGCATTCTATCCTTTCTAGCCACGCCTGTGAAGAAACGGAGTAGTAATGGTAAGTTAGTAAGTAAAAACATTAAAATGAAATCTTTAAATAGTTAGCGATATTAAGGAAAAGATGTATTAAAAAATAAGAAAAAGTTAATCGTTAAAATATTTAGATATTAAACTAACTACAATACTTAGGCATCATGGCGCAACCTTGCAGGGGCAAGCAGAGATGATAGAATACCACACCGCTGTCTTTTGCAAAAAATCTTCGATATGTATTCTCATCATATTATATATACCCACTATTTATTTCAACTCCTGACCTGAAAACTTAGCATGATCTAGTATTTAAAATACTTGATCATGCTAAGTTTTCAATGGTCTTCTGTTGCTTCTAATTCCAACTAAATTCGCTTTTTGAATTTGTTTTATGGTGGTTTTCTTACTCTCTTGTTCCACATGTCCAAAACGTTTAAAAAAATCTAAAATTACACTGGGCACAAATTATTTTGTAACTGAAATTTTGATGACTGATTTAGACTAAGATAATCGTTCTTATTCAAAGTCTATATGGTGACAAGCATGTATCACGTCAAATTTTGATGTTACAGTCATATTGTTGTTTGTATGGAACCCATACGTTAAAACCGTAATCGTCGTTGGTATCTAGACATGTTTTAGTCGAAGGTCTAAAGGATTCAAAAAAAGTATCGATAATTATGGAGTAACAGTGGAAATATACTAACTTTTTAATGTTGAATACGATAGCATTATATGTTTATATATATTTATACATAAATAATAAGGTAAACTTTAGTCAAAATCAGAATTAAAAATATCCATAAAAAAAAAAATCTGACGTGCAAAATTTTTTTGCTTTCGTTTTTGAATTCAGGTATGCAAAGTGCATAAAGATCAGGTATTTTCATGCCAGTTACAAAATAAAAGTTGTAAATTGTTGGCCATGTTGTAAATTTATCATTCATGTTTTTGACTTAAATTATTCTTAGTGTATCGCATTTCAATTGCATTCGGTTTCATTTCATCTTTTTTTTTGGAAAATCCACGCTTCACTTCGTTACTCGTCGAAGGTATTAATTTGACATTATAGAAAAGAGGAGAGCTCTATTTCTAGCCTACTCCTACGTCCCTAATATTGTTACAATGTTTTCTAGGAAAAAAAACTAGAAGGATGGCTTGATATAATTATATCTCATAGTCCTTCTAAGCCATATTAATTTACCAAGGGAAGAGCGTTATTCAACGTATCAATTTCTTTTGTCGAAACTACTTATTTTCGATACTTTGTTTTTCGATCTTCATTGGCTTTGATAAGGTCAGCGACTGAAAGACAATAGCTTCCCCTGATGGAAATAATTTTGGATGCCTGATATTTTCAAGGAAATTTTTAGATTTATTTGAATCTTCCGAGCTCGAAAACGATTTTTCTTCATATTAAATGTTTTATGTAAAAAACATATTCAATTTTTTTTTAAATATGTTATTTTGTAAACAGAATACATTACAACAACTTTTTTTTGTGTTTTTTGTGCTGATCTGAGTTAAGAGTCATATCGCATTATCGTTTTTCAATGCAATATCTTAATTTTTCTTTTTATAAATTCAAACGAGGACTTCTCTAGTCAGCTAAACAACGCAATAAACACAATTCTACATACGAGTAAATTAATATATGAAAGTCAGTTTACTCAAACGCGATAGCTTTCATTTGGATTAACAAACGTACTGCCGAGTTACACCTCTGTGAACGCCCCGTGCGAGTTTAAATTTGGATCTCCTTAAATCATACGTTGCATGATAACACCACCGTATATACTTGCGACGCGGGGGTAATCAAGTTATGGCTACTTTCCTCCTAATTTATAAATCAACAGAAGACAATTGAATTCAACAAGGGTTAAAAAAAATTGTCTAAAATATGAACAATGCGTCATATTATATCTATTTATAGATGGGGGTAGATCGTATCTGATTTGGTAATCACTAATTACCGACTAGCAATTATTATACCAACTAGCAACTAAGGCATTAGCGTCGCGCCGCGCCGCCAGTCTGTACAGTACACAAGGTCTGTTATTAAGGCGACACAGGAGTCGCGTCGTCGGATGACGTCATCTCCAATCACACGTCACAAGCAATCTAGTCTCGACTATGAGTTTTTATGAATAATTTCATTTTTAATTTGTTTTGTCCGGCACTAATAATTGTGCGTTGATTGGTTTTCCTGGAGCGTGAAACGGTTGTGTTCTATTTATGTTTTCTTCTAATTGTGTGTGAGGGACTGAAGAGGGTTTCGGAAAATAGACCAGAATGGCGAAGAAGATGTCATTTGTTGCTGCAGACCAATCCACAGGATTAAGACCACCACAGAGAAGAAGAATAAAAATATTTCATTTAGATCTTTATACCCGTTCTACGCATGTGCGTCATTACATTCTCTTAAAGAGAATTATAATGTATCATATTCAAAAATAAATATTTTATTTAAACTGTTACCTAACAATTATTCATTTTGCTCACGTCTTTCAACAACGTCATATATCACAAATCGTCAATTTTCGGTTGTGCATGTTTCCGAAAGGCCAAAAAATGTACTATATCTCAGCAAAAGTGGCATATTTCAAACTTAATAGTTACCAGCCACAGGGCAGAAAGTGTTGTTTTTGCATTTTGAAGAAAAGGTATTGTTTGATAATTTTTTTGAATAAACTAAATATTTTTCAAATGTAAGAAAAACATTCAGGGTTTACCTAAAAAGATGTGTTGCATAGTAAAAATCTTAATAAGTGGCTTGATATTTATTTTTAATACATTTTATTATATTTTTAAACTTTAAAAACGATCTATTGAAAAATCTGAAATGATTTAAGACGTTGTTGAAAGGAGTGAGCGATTTATACAATTCGATAAAAAATACACAAAAAGTAGTAAAAATCTAAACAAATAGCTTTTATCGTAATTATTTTCGAAGACATTCATTATACCACTTGTGGTGTGAAAAAACAATTAAAAGCTTGGTAACTTTGAACCATTACCTACCCTTTAAGTTTTTATTTTTGGTCATTTAATGCAGATAACATTTTAGAGCTTTTAGTCTTCTGAGCGCTGTTGACAACGTGTAATTTCTGTATAAAAGGATATGATCGAAAGGTTGAAGACCAAGACGTAAAAGAATGTGAGGGATGTTCAGAGTAGTTTTATAAATGGAAGAGGAAGTAGAGATCAAAGTCTCGTTCTGAGCAACACAAAATTTTTTTGTGCATCTCTGGTTTTTTAAAAGGAAAGATCCAGTTGTCACAATGAAGCTATTATGGATGGTGTTATCTGAGTATAGTACAAACTAATATTACATCCTTACGATAGGACAAAACCGCGTAAAATATGGTAAGTGACTTTATTACATCGTGGTTTAAGGTTTTCGATGATGTTAAACAGGGGTGTGAATTGTCACCTACGGTTAAATATTTACTTAAAATGTTAATATTTTTAACTTTATGTTTTGTTTTTTCACTCTTATATTTATTCAATATTACCCTGGACTGGTATCTGACGCGGAGGGTTGATCAACTTTCCTTCATGTTAATGATCAAGATAACACTGCGTTTATATGATGCAGTGCCCTATGCACCATTGGGATAAGGGTTTGAATGAATGAATTAATTGTTTTGTAGCAGTGCATTATAGAAATTTGATTCCTCTTAATTTTTTATGCATGATTAAAAGTTTTTAGGCATCGATGTACTGTTTAAAATTATCGCTCTTCTAACGTGCTTCTTTTAGTAAATCAATATGATATTTAGCGTATTTTTGTACATTTTCTAAAGTTTAAAAATATTTATTACATTTTTAGGATTGTTGTAGAAAAAACGTAAAAGTTTAACACAAATATTTTAAATCTTCAGGCTTGCCAGTTTAAACACGTAGTTTGCCAAACTATCAGTTAAAAATAAATAACATATTATTCGTTATTAAAAAAAATTCATTCGGCAGTCACTTTGTGGTAAAATCTATCAATTTTAAATTTGAATTTAACTTTGTTAATACCACTATTTCTGTAAATGAATTGTGATATCAAATGACACGTATTATTTTCAAACAACACGTGTTACAATAGATTTTAAGAAATTGGGTGTTTACCAAGAAAAACTAAAATGATAAAAAAATATACACAGGGAGTAAATAGTAGTACAAAACGTTTTCTTGGAAGTAATATTTTATATCTCGTAATAATTCGCTAATCAACCTTCGATAAAAGTGAGTTTAGGGGCGTTCACTTAACAATAATTGTGTTCAGTAGCAAATCTGACATTTTGCGAGTTCTTATTAAGCCGCTATTGTGACGACGGCCACGAGATGTCAAGTTTGATTGGATTTTTCTCAGAAGGACCCTTTGAATGGTAGGCCTCATACAACCACCATAACCAGAAGCCTATTTTTATTTTTGGGTAAAAATGTTTTAATAAGACACTCAAAAATGTCAATATATTTAGAATAAGTGGCATATGTGTTCATATGCGTTCTCTTAGACGAATGTGCGACAAAACGATGTATTATAGATGTTTGAATGGCGATATAAGGAAATAATGAAAATCATAAGCAGTACCTATTGATAAAATTAGGGAACGATTTGAGTGTGAATCGAATGAGTAAAAAAAACAATAACACCAAATTATGGGGCGAACGAGCTTGGTAATAGAAGCAAAGTAAAAACCGAAGAAAACTCGGCATGATCAAACATTTTAAATACTTGAGCGTAGTTTTATGAGGATTCGGAATAATCTGTGGGTATGTATGAAGAGATGCATGAATGTAGAAGAGGCGAAGATTTTTTAAAAAGACGGAGTTGTATGAATTTCTTTACTTTTTTTTCAGTTTTATATTTATGTATTTTTTTATTTGAGTCATTATTTTTATTTTTATTTTTCAAAAGTGTTTAATTTCCTTTTATTTAAAAAGCGACGATACATATGAGTCTGGTAATGCTTTTTTTAAACATTACCAATACATATATATATATATATATATATATATATATATATATATATATATATATATATATATATATATATATATATATATATATATATATATATATATATATATATATATACATATATATATATATTTATATATATAAATATATATATATTTATATATTTAAATATATATTTAAATATATATATATATATATATATATATATATATATATATATATATATATATATATATATATATATATATATATATATATATATATATATATAGCACTAAAACTTGCTGTTACTTTAAAGCGGTAAAGCGTTGTTAAAAAATTAAAATATTTACTTATTTATTTTTTTACAAAAAACACAGCATGCAAACAATACTACCCTTCACCACCATAGCACCATTTACACACTCAAAACTACACAAAATAGAATAAAAACTAGAGACGGGTACGTCTCGAAACCGGTAGACGTAAAAATCTCGGTGAGTGGTTATATACTAATTTTATTAACATTTTTGTAAAAAAATAAATAAGTAAAAATGACTAACCACAAAGTAAATGCTTTAAATATTAATAATATTGAGAATATTAAAATATTTACTGATGTAGCCGAAAATTTTACTATTCAATCATTTGATATTATAATTTATAAGTTATAAAATAATAAGGAATAAAATAAATGAAACGAATAATGCCTCTATTATTCCAATAAAAGTAATACCCAGAACTCTTTTCCTAGCACGAAATATCGGCATTAATCTCCGCGATATTCAATATTTATAGTAGTGAATATATGGTAACTGTTCATTAATTGTTTTGTAGAACGTATCATAGCCAGAATGAAGAGCAAACACATAATTGGTTAGGTAGACCGCATGTGATGACATAACTGAACGTGGATCCAACATGCCACTAAGCGGCAGAGACACAAATAGTTCATGTAACTCATTTTGCAATAATGAAAAATTCATTTGCGTAAAACAATATCATCCAACCAACCAAAACAAAATTGTATAAATCGCTGTTTGCAACATGTTTTTTATGAAACATAAAATAAATACAACAATTTTGTTTTTGACCACTTTTTATTTTTAGTACTTTTCTCCAACCGGTTTCGACAAGAACCTTATCATCTTCAAGAATAGACATGTATATGTCTTTTATATGTATATGTACACATGTATATGCATGGGTAGTTTTTACTATTTTTTTAAACAATATTGAGTCTTTCTCAAAAGAATGTGCGACAAAACGATGTATGATAGATGTGCGAATAGTGAAATAAGGAAGGAATGCAAAGCTGAGATAAGCATTATCGATAAAATTAAGAAAGGTGTGTTGAGATGGTTTTGACATGTAGAACGAATGGGCGAGGAATAAACGGTTAAACAAATTAATGAGGCGAATGTAAGTGGAAAAAGGAGCAGAGGAAGACCGAGAAAAACATGGCACGATCAGGTATGCCAAATACTTGAAAGTGGTGAGGTTAGGAGTCGTAACAATCGGCGGGTATGTATGAGGAGATGCATGAACGTGAAGGAGGCGAAGAATGTTTGCAAAGACAGAGTGGTGTGGCGTTCTATTCTCTCTGCCTACCCCTGCGGGGAAGCGATGTGATGGTTAGTTAGTAAGTTAGTTTTTTTTGAGTCGCTATTCTTCCCAATACGTTGGGACGTTGGAAGCTTCTGAAAATGGCCTGATATTTAATTTCAAGTCTCAAAAAATGCTATTTTAGTATTGTATGAATTGTTATTAATAACATTAAAGAAAATGAAGAAATATAATTATTTCGAAATGCCGAAATCAAATAAAAATCTGAAACAGAAAAGTATGTATTCCCCCGCCATCCCCTTCCCATCGACGAAATTTCAGGAGTTCTGAAAAACCAGAAAATAACGCAAACAAACTAAAAATAAACTCGAGCAAACATTTTGCAGACTTTAAAAATTCTGAAAACCTGAAAAATACGAGCAAAATCGTTCAACACTCTCCACCTCAAATGCAAAGAAATTTATTGCAAAAATATACTTTTTTGGTAGTATTATCAAAAATGTCCGACTTGGTCTAGGATTAAAAGAATATTCTTCTTTATCTTTGTCGAGATAACTCTTAAGTTGACAAATCCAGATTTGTGGACATTGATTTGGACAGACAAATAACAAGGCGAAATTCGGGAAGACTCTTACATGCATTTTATAAAGGTCTCTGCTAATTAAAAGCTTGCTCAACTCAACCATAGTTGGTACCGAGAACTACATAGCATGTAAAAAAGGTTTCAATTGAAGCATAAATACAACTTTCGAAATTAGAGAAGTGTGTTTGTCAATCATGGGTAGAAGTTATCACTTAAACCAGCCTACGATAGCTCTTAAGAGCTGTATATACCCAAATATCCTTTATTTTTTTCATTTATTCATTCGGCAATTACTTTGACGTAATATCTCTATCCGTTTTTATTTTAAATTTAATTTAGTAAATATCACTATCTATATTTTTGTCGTCTTTGAATTTAAAATGTTATGAACCTATAAGCCTCTCCGTTGTAAGACAGGTTGTACCGAGTAGGTACGAAAGCGGTTTATCGGGCGATTAATACTTCCGCTGTAGTTATGTTCAAGTTTTCCATTACTCATAATCCTCATAGTTGAAGTTAATCCTTAAGATGAGGATTAAGTCTTTGGTTCTGTATACGACAAGACAAAAAACTAGATATTACCAAAAGGGCTTATATACTCTTGCTCCTTCCGGTCACTCGCGCTCGCTTTCCTAAGTATGTAGTATCATTTTGTCACTGTCGTAATGGCTATTAATTTTTAATTTAAGTTTTACTTAGTAAAATACACTATTTCTTAAAATCTACTATAACACGTGTTTCGATGAATTCCGCATCATTTTCAAACGCCGTACGTGAAGCTTATTCTAAATTTTAGGGTTGGGTCCTCGGGACGTTGAAGGTTGAAGAGGGGGTAGGAGTTTTCTCTAATTTTTGTTTATTAATTTAATATGTATTATTATGATATTTTTTATTTCTTATCTATGTTTATCTATACATAGACAATAGGGGGGAGGTTTGAGTCATTGTCAAATTGATAATTATGGATTTATTGTTACCACAAAGTGACTGCCGAATCAATTAATAAAATTATTAACTTTTAATTTAAGTTTAACTAGGTTTACCACTGTTTCTTTAAATCAATTATGACACGTGTTTCGATGCATTCCACATGATTTCAAACAACGTATTTAAAAATGATGCGGAATGCATCGAAAATAAGTCACAATAGATTTTAAGAAAAAGTGGTTTTTACCAAGTAAATTTTTATTATTATTTTTTGACATCTGAACAAAGTTGAAGAAGAATATGGAAGTCTAGGCATTTGCAGGGCTTACGACCGTCATTAACTTTTTTCACTTTACACATTTTAACATTTACCAATTCTACCCATGATAGACAACTCAAATTCTTGGAACTTCTATATTTATATATGGTTCAATTCCAAAACATAGAGCTTGAATCACTAGAATTTCACTAGAGACATCTATTGGTGAGATGAAAGAAGTTTTGCCGTAAATGTCCAGACTTCCATATTCTTCTTCATCTACTTTGAGATTTCAAAAAATAACATAAAAAAATACTCCTATCATTGGAGACAATCCAGATTTATGAACAAGTATTTGGACACTTTCAAAATGTTGTAAATAGATACGAGTATTCATTTAAAAATAAGACGTAGGACATTTTAAAATAAAACATGTATTTCAAATTAAAATGCGTTTATTTTTTATTTCCTATTTTGCGATTCCTTTGAAGACGGAAATCGGTATTTCACGGCCGGGAAATATATTTTCTTAAATCAAAGAGAAAGCAATTCCTTATATCCATTGTAATTAACAAAAAGAATCCAAAATCCTTATTTTATTTCAGAACTTATAATAAATTTTCTTCGCCTTTGTGTGGCCTTGAAAACGGCTGGAAAACGTGATTCATGCTGCATGGACAGGGTTTCTTACAACCTTTAAAAGATATCTCAACAGCCGCACGAAAATAAAAAAAGCGTGTTTAATTAATAATTTCTATAAAATAAAAATAAAAATTCAGAAGCGAAGTATGATCCGGCAATGCAAATACTTAAAAGCGGTCGGGTCATCAGTAGAAATAATTGGAGGTTATTTATGAGGAGATGCATGAATGTGGAAGAGGCGTAGAATGCTTGCATAGAGTAACGTGGCTTTCTATTCTCTCTCGGGTTATATTCTCTCTGCCCACCCCTACGGGGCAGCGAAAAAAAGCGGAAAGTTTTTCACCGATTGCTTTTAAAAGTGGAAACAGTGTTTCATTAGAATATGCACGTGATTTTATCTATCTATATATTTAAAATAAGAATATTCATTTCGTACTAATTTAACATTAATGACCTGATGATGGAAAATTAGTCCGAAACCGGTATGCACAAATAAGTTTTTATAAAAGTGGTATTACACAAAGTAAACAATGGATCATAAGGAGAGTGTTTTATTACCATAACACAAAGTTATCAATGCTTCTAATATTAAAAATTTATATTTATACATCTATATTCATTTGTTCAAAATCATAGGTCTCCTAAAATCTTTCACCAATTAATTTGAAAATTGGGAACAACGTGCAATATAATACGCACAAATTTCTATCTATCTATCGAATCAAAACTGTGAATATTCATTTGCTCAAAATCTTAGGTCTCCTAAATATCATCATCAAGCGCCCTTGAGGTAGCATTTTTACAAATTAATTAATTATTTTATTATTAGATTAAAACCAATATTTTTAGCTTTTCCACTTTTTTATTTGACCAGCGACCGGGTTTCGTCGTTACCGACATCATCAGACTGGTCTGATGATGTCGGTAACGACGAAACCCGGTCGCTGGTCAAATAAAAAAGTGGAAAAGCTAAAAATATTGGTTTTAATCTAATAATAAATTAAAAATGCAATTCCATCACGAAGTGTCAGTGGATAATATAAATCTATTAATTAATTATTGGAATAGTGGTGTGATGAAAATTTAAAATGAAGATGAAAACAGCCTTTGCGGGGAATTATCGGTACTATTTATTGTGGCTCATCAATCGACAACGCATTTTGTGTCTGACGGTGTTGTGAGGAATCCATTAAATTCCCCCTTTTGCTTAAAGACGTCAGTTAAAAACGGGTAATTCCACTCACAACTGTTCATCCGCCTAATCGTTCAGTTGGCGCCTGCCATTATAACCACTAATTATTATTATTCCCGCTGAAGAGGCAGCATCCCATTTTATTTTATTATACATTTCCACACCTACAGAGGACTAACCACCGCCACCCTTTCACAGGGTTATGCCTTTATTTACCACCTTATTTAGAAGCAAATTCATCTGGGGTGAGTACTAATTGAAATAAGAATGCCCAAATTATGACCCACCTTTCTTATTATATATTTATTTTTCTTTTTTATTTATTTATTTGGAAAGCCAACAGAATGTTTACAAAAGATAACAAAATATAATACAATTTAATTGAATAAAATTCCAATTACAGGTTTTCACTTAAAGAAAGTTTAAAAAAAGTAAAGTATATGTATAACCATATAGCATTGTGCAAGAGGGTATGTGTGTGTGTGTGTGTGTGTGTGTTTTGAATGATTCTAGTAGGAACATACATACAGTGCAGAGAAGCATAGTTTTTTAAGATCCTGAGAGGACAATATGCTCACCATTTGACTTTTCAACACATTAAATATATATATATATATATATATATATATATATATATATATATATATATATATATATATATATATATATATATATATATATATATATATATATATATATATATATATATATATATATATATATATATATATATATATATATATATATATATATAATTACAAATAATCATTAAATTAGAACATGACTTGTATTTATTGTAACTGCAGACAGTTGGTAGAATTCCATATTGAATTGTTGGGTAATATATCCAAAATAAAACCAAATCCAAAATACATTAGTACAAATCCAAAATAAATCTTGAGTGTTTGATAATGTCCTAAGAAGACGAAACGCGTCACGTATTAAGATATACATAAATAAATGTAGAATTTGATCCAACAAAAACTTAGTTTTAATTTGGATATACATATTACCCAACAATGACTTGTATTGTTAAAAAAATAATTAGGTTTTCTCCGACAAAAACAAACAAATACATATTTAAAAAAATAATAAAGTGCTTGATGGTGCATTGAGATGGTTTGAGCATATGAAGTGAATGAGTGAAGAAAGGATAGTAAATTTTATACATTAAAAGCATTGTTGACTTTTATGAGATACGGTCTGACATTTTTACATTTTATTTATTTTTATTTTTGTGTAAATGTCAGACCGTAACAATTTTATTTTAATCTATATTTGACCTGAATATGAAATTATTATTCCGAAGCCGGTAGTCGCGAAGTAGTCTTTTTTAACGTGTTATTACTCAAAGTAAACAATGAATGATAAATAGAGTGTTGAAGGACAGTTAAACAAATTTAGGGGGCAAATTTGGTTGGAAATACAGTAGAATAAGAGGAAAATCGAGGAAAACTTGGCATGATCAAGTATTTCAAAGGTCAAGAGTCGGAATATTCGGCGTGTATGTACGAGAAGATGCATGAATGCCCAAGAGGCAAAGATTGATTAGTGTGTCCTTCTATTATCTCTTCTTACTCAGGCAAAAATCTCTGCCTGCTATAAAAAATCGATAGAAATGTAGCCGACTTCATTTTGTTTAACGATTGTTTTAATGATAATTTTTGTTCGTACTTCCCTTGTGTAATATTTCATGATTTATCTCTCGTGTAGCTACTTTTCAGTTGGTGTATTGACTTCTATATTATTATTGTTTATGTTATTTGTAGAATAAGATGGTAATAATATTTTAAATCGTGAAAAAATGGGGTTTAATCATTTTTTTTTTCAAAACCATTTATTTAATTATATTTAAGTATATACTAAATTATCAATTTAGTTTCTCAGTGTCGCCTCCGTAGTGTAATGGTCAGCATGCTTGGCTACCGTTCTGGAGGTCCCGGGTTCGATTCCCAGGGGGGGTCAAATAAATATAAGTGATTTTTACACTGTAATATTTATTCAATATTACCCTGGACTGGTACCTGAAGCGGAGGGCTGATCACCTTTCCTTCATGTGTAAACGATTGAGATAACACTGCGTTTATATGAAGCAGTGCCCTATGCACCATTGGGGTGCGGATAAGGGTTTTATTTTTTATGTATAGCTACTTTTCAGTAGGTCAATTGCCTTCTAATTACTTATAGTTTCTTATGTTATTTGTAGAATTAGAGGGTAATAATATTTTTATTCGTAAAAATGGGTTTTAATCTTTTAGTTTTTTTCAAAATCATTTATTTAATTATATTTATGTATATACTAAATTGTCATTTTAGTTTCTCAGTACTTCGAACTTTAATAGTCATCAAGCAAGACAGAAAATTATAGTAAACAATTCTTGGCATCAGCTGCTTATAAAACATCAGGATGAAGATGTGTGGATGAAAACAAATTTCGTTATGTTTTAAATCAATATTTAAGGATGTTGTAAGAATTGGCTAGTGCGTCACAATATGATGACGCATTTGTTTGTTTTTTTAATTTTTTATTATTATTGAGATATCCATAATTAAAAAAAATATCCCGCTGTGCCTTTTTATGTGGTTCTGACAGCCAAAACCCTGTTCACCCCCGTGCATTCTTAAGAAAGACGTAATCACCGATGGTAAGTGTGTGGGTACTGGAGCTTTGGAGGACCCGCCTTATTCACTTTAAACACTCAGCAGTCGTGTGAAAATACTGAATTAAAATATATTAGGCACGTATGACATCAACACATATTTTTTCTTGTTGTAACCTCTTTAGGTCTGGCATTTTTAAGTCAATGGCAACGTATTATTTAAAAATTTACTACGTCTGTTGAGATATTACACATAAGTGATTTATTATTTTTAATTTATATTTATTATATAATTGATTTATTTCTTTTTATTAAAAACTGTGAGGTGAAGCGTACAAGCCTCTTGAATTTATATGGAATATACAATTAAACAACATACAATGAAATTATAAAAGCATTACATTGAAATGATTTTAAAAAATCATACATTTTAGCCACGTGTGCTCATTTCATTCAATTTCATAATAAGTAACACGATTTATTGTTTTTTTTACAGAATTTTAAATATTGGTATATACCAGTATTTCTTAAAAATGTATTTTTGCAGGTATTTTGATTATTTCAGTTTGTAAAAAAATAATCCGGGTTTCGGATCTTGCATAAAAATAAAAGGGTCTCTGCTGAATAAATGCTCTTCTCAATTCAACGCAGATGGCTGTTGTGAACTCGTATGCACTGTGTCATGAGATTGATCAATATATCTACGAGTTAAGAAAATTTGAATAGTGTGGTTGCAATCATGGGTAGAATGGTGGATGTTGCACAGGTGTATAAAGATCATTTAACCAGCCTATGACAGGTTATAAGCCCTGTAAATACACAGATTTCCATATTCTTTTTCATCTACGTTCAGATGTAAAAATGTAATTCAGTTTCATTATTAAATATGTGAAGCTTATTCAAAAGATTTGAGACGTCGAAGGATAAGGAAGGGAAAGAAGCTTTTCCTTATATATATTTTAAAAGGGGGAGGTTTTAATCATACTGAATCTAGATTTGACAAAGTACCCCCAACATTACAAAAAATACAGTATTTGTTACATACCATTTAATCAATTATCATTATAGACGATACAATTAATATATTACATGTGTGTTTTATCATTTGTGCCTAGAAATGTGCTGTTTTTATTTTCGACTTAGTTTGTTAACGGGTCCTCTTTTATTCGAGTCACTGGACCCACATTGCTCCCTTGCTAAGTTAAGAAAAGTCATTATGGAGTCGTAGCGGATTACCGACGAAACTTCGAAATTCCTCCAATTTATTGTTGATACGCTTACAAAACATTTAAGTCGATTTAATTATCAGAACTTATATAACAGCATCGATAATGTTATCCACGAAACGGTAATAAAAACCTCCAATAAACTTCAACAATAGAAAAAGTTTCATAGTTTGGCGACGAACCGATCAAAATATTAATTTCTTTATATTATTTAATATAAACTCTTTGTTGAAATATTTTACTGTAAGAATTTCAGAAGTGTGTGAATACTTTAGTTATTTAAAAAAATATTTAATTGGCACATAAATTATTGTATAATATTTGGAACATTGACTGGAAGATTCAGGAAATTGTACATTGAATTTATATTTTTTTACATCTTATTTATCATCATTCTATGGAAGATGCATTCATTTTTATAAAGCCTGTGCGTGCGTACACAATAAATTGTAATGTTCAATGTGGAAAAAATATAATTCAATAAATTTTTATCTACGAAAAAGGTGAAATAACAGGTTTAAAAAATTGACATATGAATATGAATATGGAAGTCTGGATATTTACAAGGCTTGTGACCTATCATATATTTTTTTCAAATAAATTTTTCACTTAGTAAATACCACTATTTCTTATAATCTATTATGACACGTGTTTTAATGCATTCCGCATCATTTTCAAATACCTTATGTGAAGCTTATTCTTTATTTTAGAGTTGGTTTATTGGGACGTGAATAAGAAATAAAAAAAAAAAAAATAAAATAAAAAATTATAAATAAATAAAAATAAGGAACAGCTGCTACCTTCTCTTCAACCTTCAACGTCCCAATGACCCAACTCTAAAATTTAGAATTAGCTTCACATACGGTGTTTGAAAATAATGCGGAATGCATCGAAACACGTATCATAGTAGATTTTAAGACAAAGTGGTATTTACTAAGTAAAACTTTAATTAAAAATGGATAGATTTTACCACAAAGTGACTGCCGAATTAATTAATGAAACCTATCATAAACTTGTTCACTAATCACTTTGTTCACTTTTCTACCTATGATTGATAATGTAAAAATAAAAACCTAAAGAAACAAACATAAAAAGTATAGATGTTAAAAACAAAACCGTCAAATTTATGTATTGGGTCTGCAGTTTTTTGCCATTGATAAATTGAATTATAATGAAATCGGTAAATTTCACTAAAACTTATTTTCGAATATCGTAACTCAAATAATTTACAACATGTGTCAGAACAGAAAATAACCAAGTGCATTTTTTTTTTACAAAAACGTGATTATTGACTATTTGACATCTTACTAGCTTGGTATTGCCCTGAAAAAATCCGAAAGCGATTTTAAACTTGGAAGTATAATATATTGACTTGTTAAAAATGTCTTACTGCATTGATGAAAAGAGTGTAAAAACGGTTAAATGGCCCTCCTGAACATTTGACGTTTTGTTAGTTGGTCATTTTCTCCTGTACGACTACGATATGAATCGTATGACTACTAAGTGGGTTTTTATTCAGATTGTGCATAGTTCACCAGTCGAACCTTCAAACTACGAGGATATATTTGCATGTTTGCTAGGGACTTTCCTACAACCAGAATAGCATATGCGCTTTCACCTTGTACACTAATTAGTTAGTTACAGTTTGGGTCATCCGGGACCCTAACAAGTTTATCTACTAATCGAGTTATTATTATGCAGGGATTAAAGGATAGCAATAATAACGTTTATTTTATATTATTTTTTGACATCTCATTAAAGATGAAGAAGAATATGGAAGTCTGGGAATTTACGGGGCTGATGACCTTCATAGGCTAGTTTTTTAACATTCACCAATTCTAACCATTATTGACAACCACACTACTCAAATTCTTGGAAATTCTATATATATATGATCCAATTTCGAAACATTGTTCTTGAATCACTAGAATTTCGCTAGAGATATCTATTGGTGATATGAAAAAAATCTTTTTATTGAGCAGAGACTCTTTATTAGTATGTGAGGTCCGAATCCTGGATTATAATCACACACATAAGAAACGCCAGAAAATATCATTTTCATTTTAGTTTATAATTTGACCAGATAATTTATTCACAATATTTTTAATGTATCCAAATACTTGTTCACAAATATCCAGATTTGTGAACAAGTATTTGGACACACTAAAAATGTTGTTAACTTTATTTTAGTTTTTTTTTATTATTTAAATAAAAATATTTATGTACGTTTTCTCAAAATCTTTAAAAGTAATTCAATGACTGTTTTGAAATTTTACACTCGAATACGCGCGTGTATAAATAAAAATGTGAATTCGCTTACTCCAAATATTGAGTACATTTTGAGTGTGTCCAAATACATGTCATCAAATTTGGGTTTCTCCACATTATTATTTAACACTTATTTTAACATTTTTAACATCACAACATAGTTGAAGGAGAATGTGGGAGTCTAGGTTTTACAATTGCAAATACCTAGACTTCTATAATCTTCTTCATCAATGTTGAGAAATATTGAATTAAGAAATTGTCAATATTAACTTTTTCACCGATTTCCAGCCTACCGGAACATCTTTTTTTCCATGACAGATGTAAACATGTTTCTTTTCTTAACGCGCCATCTATTGAACGTAACAGAAACACGCCAAATACTAACTATGTGCACTCAAATTTTCAGACAAGATCTACAATACTAGTTTTTTAAATATATTTTTCAAAATTCCACCTCTTTTATAAAATACAAAAAATGTTTTGCAAAACGTCCAATTTGAATGAAAAACCTGTATCATTTTATCGTAGATTCATTCCTCGCTATGCCTAACGAATCTACAATTTAAATATGTTCCACTGTACTGTACAATTTTGTACTGTTATCGAGTGTCTCCGCTGGTTACACTTTGTTCCGCTTGGGGTCGCCCGTATGGGATTTAGATCGACAATTTTCCACGAGATGGAACCCAATCACCAGAGCGCTTCCATTAACAACGCGAGACAATTTCGTGTCGCCATCACCTTCGCTCTCGCTTAGTTTGATACCAGAGGGACAAAGACGCCCAGATTATTTGTGTACATCAATTGACAAGCAATCGTTTAAGCCAAATACACATTTAATGCTCTTTTGATTTATATCTCCGTAATTCATAAAAATGGAATGGTCAATCTCCACGTTAAATAACAATGCTTAGCTCTGCTCACTCATAAATATATATATATATATATAATATATATATATATATATATATATATATATATATATATATATATATATATATATATATATAATATATATATATATATAAATATATATATATATATATATATATATATATATATATATATATATATATATATATATATATATATATATATATATATATAATATATATATATATAAATATATATATATATATATATATATATATATATATATATATATATATATATATATATATATATATATATATATATATATATATATATATATATATATATATATATATATATATATATATATATATATATATATATATATATATATATATATATATATATAACCATTCATTATAAATGTAAAAACAATTTAAAAACTTTAACTTCCTCATAAGGTCCTCTCCGATAACGCTGCACCTATCTCAGCGTTGTAGGGAGGTTTAATGTATATCATAATTTTGTAAGCTTGCCTTTGCTGTTGCAGGATGGATGGCGTGGAATCCTCTTCCACCAGTAGTTAGAAACAGTGAGATTTAGATGACCTCTCGAATATAACTAAAAACGCATTTGTTTGCTAAATTATTTCCACAATCTCCTCTTCCCCATTTAAATCACAGTGAAGTATCCTTGAGGTAGTATTTTACGAAAATGGCACTTTAAAAATTATTTTAAATTATGATTTTTATTTTTATTAGCTAGCAAGGCTTTAGGTTTAAGAATTATTTTAATAACATTTCCCTTCTTCAGAATATTTGAAATAAAACTTAATGTTGAATTTTTAAAATTTTATTTATTTATAATCGAATGGAGATTGATACGGTTGATTATACGCACTCCGATTTACAGCAAAGGAAATAGAGTCATTTGTCGATACTAATTGGTAAATCGCACGGATTTAACTGCCATGAATAAATTGCGATACCTGGTTTTGTTTGTATCAATATTTTCACATTTATAGTGTAGTGGATTTCTATGTTTAGATGTACAATGTATAATGTAAGTATAATATGAAATGCACTTATTTTTAGCGATAAGAGCCTTGAAAACGCGGTCATAAAACGCTATGGAGACGGGTATTTGCCCGGTTTTTGCCATACCTTTAAAAAATCATCACTTTTCATTTCAATATACCACAATCGCTACAAACTAAATTATTATAATGGATATCTTCATTCCGAACCGTGAGTCGCGTATTAATAATTAAAACATTTTTTAGAAAATTCCACATTTCTGAGGTATATTTTGACATTCCAATAAAAATACCGTTTGGTAATTAATCAAAACAAAAACTCAAGTGATGTAAATTCTAGATACGAACGTACAAATTTTTAAATATTATTTTTATTACATATTATTATTTTTTGCTTATAAGGAATAACCCTCAAAGCCTCTACTTTCAGAGGCCTGTCTGCAGGTAGGATAGTAAGGATAGGGAAGGTAAATGTGAAAAAAATATCACAAACACCAAGACCCACTATAAATAATAATAAAAACCCTTATCCGCACCCCAATGGTGCATAGGGCACTGCGTCATATAAACGCAATGTTATCTTGATCGTTTACACATGAAGGAAAGGTGTTCAGCCCTCCGCTTCAGGTACCAGTCCAGGGTAATATTGAATAAATATGACAGTGAAAAAATCACTTATATTTATTTTACCCCCCTTGGGAATCGAGCCCGGGACCTCCAGAACGGTAGCCGAGCGTGCTGACCATTACACTACGGAGGCGGACAAGACCCACTATATATGTTTAAATTATATATATATATATATATATATATATATATATATATATATATATATATATATATATATATATATATATATATATATATATATATATATATATATATACATATATATATATATGTATATATATATATATATATATATATACATACATACACACATATATATATATATATAGGGTGATCAGCCCTGCGCTTCAGGTACCAGTCCAATGTAATAATACAATCAAATATAGGGTCCGCCATCTAAAGTTTTTTTTTTCAACTAGTGCTTATTTCGTGAATGGTAACACTTAGCTCATGTCTGATTTGACAGATAATTAGTTTTATCCTTCCGCTGAGCGAATATGGTTGTGTATACGCTTGAACAACGCTGGGAAATATTGCGACATTACTTTGAAAATCATGGTAATGTTGCAGAATGTGTGCGAAAATTGCGTACGGTTTTTGGAAGAAGAGAAGCACCGTCAGCTCCGTATGTTCGTTATCTTGTGAAAAAAGTGAAAGAAACTGGCATCCTCATCGATAAACCAAAGCGTGAAAAGCCAAAAACAGTGCGTACACCCGAGAATATCGATGTTGTGGCAGAAAGTGTGCGTGAAGCGCCATCAACATCAATTCACCGTCGTTCTCAACAATTGAACATTTCGGAGACATCATTGAGACGAATTTTGCATAAAGACCTTGGTATGACGCCATACAAAGTCCAATTGGTTCAGGAGTTGAAGCCAACTGACCATCCAATGCGTTTTCGCTTCGCTGAGTGGGCCTGCGATCGACTTACAGAAGATGCCGATTTTGCCAAAAAAATCATCTTTTCGGATGAAGCTCATTTTGATCTTGGCGGGTATGTAAACAAGCAAAATTGTCGTATTTGGGGCACAGAAAACCCGCACGCATACATTGAAAAGCCGGTACACCCAAAACGAGTCACTGTTTGGTGCGGATTTTGGTCCAGAGGCATAATTGGGCCATTTTTCTTTGAAAATGAGCAAGGAGTGGCCGTTACAGTCAATGGCGATCGTTATCGGGCCATGTTGAACGGATTTTTGTTCACAAAAATTGAAGAGGAGGATATTGGCAACATTTGGTTTCAACAGGACGGCGCTACGTGCCACACAGCCGAAGCTACACTCGATAGCACTTATAGCATTTTCAAAAAAAAAAGTTATTTGGCGGACCCTATATTAGAGTGAATAGAAATTACTTTTATTTATTTTGATTTGTCTGGGAATCAAACCCAGGTCCTCCAGCGTGATGGCTGTGCTGACCACTATACTACGAAGGCAGACATGTATTTGTAAAGCAGAATCATGTGGTAATAATGTATTTGTTTAAAAGAACTAATTTTGGTTTGAAACCGTGACATGAAATTTTGCCTTAGACTCAAATACCTCAATGATAGGCAAATTACTTTGAAGAGCGCAGCTTTTTTGCTCTCCGGATTTAAGTTTCGAATTTCCTAAGGATTTTTTTAAAACAAGAACTCGGAGGTCTATTCTAGGGCGGGAAATTGAAGGCTGGAAAAATAATGAACAATTAACGTTTTTCCAATGATTAAAAACCATTTTATTAAAAATCCATCTCACGATTCAATTAATTTCCCTTATAATTAATGATTACAGATAGCATTTCATGAATTCTCGAATAAAGGTTAACGGGTAAATACGTGCGAAATATCTTAATGAATTAAAGAAAAATACAATATATTATTTACTTGTTCAGTTATTCAAGATTATTAAATTTAATTTTATGTTTTTATGTATTTGTAAAATAAGTACTCGTTATATTATTTATTCATTTTGCATTAGCTTTATAGAATGACGTGTTAATTATTTTAAAAAAAAGCACTCGTATTAATACCACTTATTGCATTTTATTTCATTACAGACTAGTTTAAAAAACTACTGATATTCTCATCAAAAGCTGATTACAAAACGAAAATAATCGCCTGTTGATGACATTTGTAGTTAAAATCTGAAACTAGTTGTGTGTAATGAAATAAAACTTAATAAATGGTATAAAACAGGTATTTAATTTTGAAAATAAGAATTTATTCCCAGCACGCTCGGCTACCGTTCTGGAGGTCCCGGGTTAAAATCCCAAGGGGGGTGGTCAAGTAAATATAAATGATTTTTTTCATTATAATATTTATTGAATATAACCCTGGAATGGTACCTAATGTGGAGGGTTGATCACCTTTCATTCGTGTACTAAGCGATCAAGATAACACTGTGTTTATATGATCCAGTGCCCTATGCACCATCGGGGTGCGGATAACGGTTTGAAGAAGAAGAATATTTGTTTCTCGCGTTCCTTGTTTGAAATATTGTCTAAATGTTGACGTGGATTATCCATTTGGTATAAACACATAATTCTGCCTATATTTCGAGTGTATCTGTTAACTTTTCTTCGTTATGATTTCCCTTGCAGAATGTCGCAAGTTAAGTATTCACCTTTGTTGTAATAATGTAATGCTCTAAGTGGTAAACTTACGCGAACTTTCAGAGAACACGTTGTTTCAAAATAAACCGCAGTTTCGTTTATCATAAGAGTTCTAAAATTTAGTAAAAAGTTTTCCTTTATAAAAATAGTAACATTTGTATGCCATATTACTAAGTAAGCATCTTCCTACGCTCCCATCTCTAACTACATTCACCTCATAAATTTGTTTTACAGTTCTTTCTTCTCATTCGTTTTACATTCCCAAACCATCTCAACATCCTTTTCTGGATTTTATCGACAATATTTATTCTGCAATGGATTATTCGACAATAATTCAACGATGCTACCTTGCATTCATTTCAACTTTCATACATCGTTTTGCCGCACATTCATCTGAGTGATCGCATTTCCATTGTATTTGGTTTTGTTATTAGGGCTAAGAATTCATATTTTTTGTAATAAATCCGTTATTGCCTGATATTTGATTAAATTTATATAATTTTAATCAATACATATATCGTTTTAAACATACCATATCGAGCAGAAGCGATATCCGCATTAAAAATGGATCAAATTGAATTACGACGTCAGATATGTAGAAAACGAGTGACAGGGTTGTAGTTTTAAACTGTTTTTCATTATGATAAAAATAAAATAAAATTTAAAAAAAGTATTTGAAAAAGGGCAGTGATGGTCGAATGTATTGATGAGTAAATAAGTATGATTTATCAGGACTCGCTAGAAAGGAGTTCCTAGTCCACTAAAAAGAATGTAATCAATAATTGCCTTATATCCAATAGAGGGAGAATTATCCCGTAAAAGGATTGTGTCAATACTACTAACGGATCTTGTGCAGGATGATTATATGGTATTCGAGAAATCCAGATAATAGTCGATGAATGAGAAATTTTCTAGAAATATTCGATGAATGCCTTTGGGAAAAATTTAATCATAGTTCTACAAATATTGTATCGTAACATATTTAGCTCTTTGATGCTGTTGTTTGTATCGCAAAATCGTTCCTATAAGGAATATCGATTTGTGAATATAAAATTTATTTTACTTGAATTCAATTTAGTGTGCGTTTTCTCAATAACTCACATTCCATGAATTGATTCGGCAGTCACTTAATAATATAGATAATTTACACATACACACACATACTCAAACACACACACACACACACAAACAATAATATATAAATATATATATATATATATATATATATATATATATATATATATATATATATATATATATATATATATATATATATACATATATATATATATATATATATTTATATATATATATATATTATATATATATATATATATATATATATATATATATTAATAATTTTTATATAATAATAATTATAAATATAATTTAATAATTTTTATGATATTAGACTCAATGTATTTGTGTTACTTAGAAAAAACAAAATAACACTATTAAAGTCATTAAGTCTCTCTCGAAAGTAACTTTACTTAACCATGTTGCTTTATCATGACACTTATTTTTAAAAAATAAAAAAAATGTTTGTTTTTATATTTACACTGTACAATTTTTTTGCAAAAATCAATATTTTTCGGCCTCAGTAGTCCATTTCTGGAGGTCCCGTATTCACAGTAAAATCAAATTAACTTAATTTAAACTAAAGTAAATACACGTCATTTTTCAGTTATTTTATTCAAAATACATCCCTGGACATGTGGGACTAATTATCTTACCTCACGTAATAAACGATCAAGATAAGTCAGTCGATGCAATGCACTGTTGAGTCCGGATATGGTGAGAAGAAGATATAAATAAATAAATACGAATTGAATTTTGACGTAGATATAACTTATCTTCTGACCACTATCGAGTTTGTCCTGTATCACGTATATTAAAGGATGTTCTTGTGCTGACGTTGTGTACTTTCGTGTAGGCGTTAGATATACACCAACGCACCCTTTTCACTTTTCCGGATGTGCCGTGCTATATTTCCCTTTTTCCTTCAATTCGTGCTCTGTCAATGTTTTGTCGTGCGACAAAACTCGTCGTTTTAATGGGCTTAACTTATCGAATTAAGGATTTACTTAAAACTTATATGCTTAGGTATACTTTGAACGCAAATGGAGAATTCAAGACAACGGATAATAATATCAAAGTTTCTCCGTGATAAGTTGTGTTCCTTGTTCTTGAGAAAGAATTATATTTTTTCTATTTACAAATGAATCTTCATTTTCATATTTTTATTACCCTTGTCCGCATCCAATGGTACATATGACACTTCATCGAATAGACATAGTATTATCATGAACTTAAATGACATTCATTTACCGCGATCATTCCTCTGCTTCAGGTACCAGTCTAGGGTGATATAAGATGAATATAAATGTGTGAAATCACCGATGTTAATTTTGAGCTACTTAAATATCGAGTCGGGGATCAATTTCAAACGCGTTAACCACTGCTCTACAGAGACATACATCAGAGAGCAGTTTTCAAATAAAAGTCTTTTTTGCCTCTGTAGTTAGCGCGTTTTGCTGCCGTTCTAAGTATATACAAAAAAAGTGATTTTTTATTATTATATTTCTTGGACTGTTATCTAAAGAAGAAGGCAGATAAAATTTCCTTTACGTATAAATCATAGACCCTCAAGATCAGCACTATGAACCACTTAGAGACATTTGAAATGAGCAAAGAATGAGCTATTGCATCTAATCATAAAAGACAAAATAGAAGATCGACGAGGTGTGGGCTGGAGGCAGATCTCCTGGCTCCGAAAAAACGAGACTGGATGGGGATCAGAACCGTCGAGACACTGCTTAGAGCTGTTCGTGAAAGGGACAATTACTCTCAAGTGATAGTGAACGTCAGGGGGACCTGACATGACACGCATAAAATAAATGATATGCAGTGCCCTGAAATATACAAAAATGGTAAAAAAACATTTAAAAACCTAAGAGGAATATCTAACTATTCACAAATTTTTAAACTGGAGTAATGAATGACCTTTGAATATGAATTAAAATTAAAATGGCACAATTAAATATCTAACATTCAAAGTCTCAAGTAACTCTCCAAGAGATTAAGAAAAACTTTTTGAAGTAATCTTCTCAGAGCGGATCTCGTTAGCAGGAGACAGCTAGCCGACAAAGGGAAGATAAAAACATGGAATGACGTTCGCGAGTCGTGATAGATGATCGTTGTGTTTGTTTGTCGTGAGATGAGTGTTGCCAGTTTGCCGAATGGTCCGCTAGGCAAGCACCACACCTTTGTGTAATTAACGATCACGTTAACAACTGTATCAAGGCGCTGCCATATACAAAATCGAGTATTAATAAGGGTCAAGAGAAGAAGAATAACGTCTTAAGTTTACTTGAATATAAAAAAATAAACACTTGCATAAGGCCACTTTTTAAGTTCATCAACAAGTGAAAATATAAACTGTAGTTTATGTTTTCACCACTCAAAATGTGATGTTTCAACCCAGCAAACATAGAATTTAGTAAACGATCGGCTGCAAGAGAGGCCACACGTGTCTCTACGTATATATACACAACACAGTACAAAAATAACAACCCTTTCTGATTAAATCCCTAAATAAAATGGTATTTTTGACATAAGTGTTTTCGACAGTTATGTATTATTATTTTCTGACATATTGAACTGTGCGTTAGTAACCAATATACAAATAAATAAGGTTAAACGTACACGTATAAAAAATAAGAGTGTTTTACCGATATTTAAAAAACACAATATTCACACCACTCATTTTTCCTTCATCATTTATTAGCATTTCTTAAATGATCCACGAGAGATAATCCATAACAAAAGAAGTACTTAAAATCAAGACTATGAAGTGAAAATTATTTTTTTTTTAAATTTGAAAAGTTAGTGAAGAGTTTTTATGTAGTTTTTTTTATTTAACTATAAAATTTGAATATTCAGAATGATGAAACCTAGCAGTACAGTGATTAATTGGAAAGTATCTCTACATTTTATTCTGGAATCCTTAAAAAATACGTAAGGTTTTGTGTTACTTAAAAATCATGGCAAAAGATGTAAATTAATGAAAATTTTATGTCAATACATGAAGAAATATTATTTATATAATAGGTAAGACTACGTTTTAAAATTAAGCATTAAAATCGTTATATAATTAAATAGGTTACTTACAGTTTAGGCGAGATTTTTAAGGATGACAGCTCAGTGACATTATCTTAAAAGAGTTTGTTTTCTGCGACCAAAAAGCAGACTTTTCTGGAAAAAAAAGACATGACATTTTTATTGATGAATTTTTACAGCAACTTTCGTATTACGTACGAGTTTAAAAAAAACGATAAACCCACGAAGCTTCTATTGTAAAGGCATGTACGCAGGTGGAAAAAATTGAGGAAGAAAATGTAAAATATTTATCACAGCAACCAGAGCAACTGAAAATAAATCTGTAAATTTATTATCAAACCCACATCGCTAGAATTATAGTACAACTTTGCACATCTTTCATCATCTGCACAACTTTGTCACTTTTCTTTCCAATTATCACTTTTCTTTCCAATTACGAATTAGTTTTCATTAATTGATTGTGAAATGTATACATTCCATAGATAAATTTTACTTGGTTTATAGGTACCACTTTTCTTAAAAATCTATTGTGTCACGTATACCAATGCATTCCGCACCATTTTCATCATAAGCTATTTAAAAATGATGCGGAATGCATCAATCACGTGTCATAATAGATTTTAATAAAAAGAGGTGTTTAACAAGTATAATTTAAATTAAAAATATGAACATATTCTTCGGAAACTGAATTTAACGGTCTACTTATATAAATTATAATTTTTTTTACAAAGATTATGAATTTGAAAATAAAAATAATATAATGGGTCATTTTTCAAGAACTAATATCAAAATAGCATAATATCTGCAATACACCACAATCAAGAATATTGTATAGAAAAACACATTCGTATACCGTCAAAGGAAAAATACAAAATTACTTTTCAAACATATTAAGTCGCTTCTAGTACGTGGATATTGAGGATGGATATGAAAGTTGAGCAAATAAGTGATAAAAAGTATAAAAATCCTATAAAACTATGATACCGGTATCACCCACAACGAAGAGCTGATAACCCCGAGAATTCAACATATATATGGAAATAGATCATTTCAATACGATATATTCCATTTTTAATTTGTTCCCGGTGAAGGTAGAAGGAGAAATCTGAATACAGAGGAAAGCAAAATAATGGAATGGGTTTACCGATCAAGAGATTTAAAATAAAGAGTTAAATAATATATTTTTTGTTCTGATATGTATATTTGTAGCTTTGAACATTAAATAGATAGGCAACTTTTTTGAAGCTTTCCTTAAAATAATAATTTCCTTAAAAAAAGTAATATTCAAAATAATAGTATTTCATTTCTAACCGATTAAGTGATACGAGTATATACGAGTAGGTACATACATGTCAGCCATATTCTACAAAATAAAAAGTCAGGATAAACATTTGTACAATATTGCGATGGAAGTTTATATTCAAATCATGAAAGATGAAAGCATCTGTAGCTTCCGAATCTTCTTCTACTAAGCGTTATCCGTACCCAATGGTGCATAGGGCACTGCATCTTTGCTATTTACATAAAGGCAAGGTAATCACTCTTGCGCTTCAGGGACTAGTCCAAGGAAATATTTAAGTGTATTATATTACGTTTATTTACACCCCCCTCCCTGGAAATCGAGCTCGGGACCTCCAGTACAGTAGCTAAACATGCTAACCATTAATTACACCAAGGAGGCGGACATAACTAAATTAGGCTTCCGAAACAAGTAGTTACAATATAATACTTAAGTGGTAAAAAAACAAGTGTTTAAATTATAATTTCAGTGTATTTTTAATAAAAGATAAACGCATTTGCAATATCGACATGACGAATGAACGATATTGATATAAAAAGTGTGAGAATCATTTTCAGCAATTTGACGAATTTGTCGATTAGGCGCCGTGAAAAAGAACACATCCCTGAATTTCACCCTAAAGCTGTGGAAAAGCACTTGTTGATTGTTCCGACAGCAGCCATATTCATTGAGCGTCATCCTTATGCTCAATTTCCGACGCCGTTTATTTTGCGAGTTTATTTATACCCACGGCGCCAGCGCTCGCGGCGCCACTGTCAGGCACTGTCAGGGCTTCAGTCTCGGGTCAGTAGGATGATTTCTCTCAATTACCGCGGAATATTCTTCAACCTCCAAAACCTTCACGCGCTCATCTCCCTCACACACACAAATATATGTTTATATGTATGTTTGTATGTATGCTTACATACATTTGTATGTATATATAACTAACTAAGTAACTAACCATCACGCCGCTTCCCCGCAGGGGTAGGCAGAGAGAATAGAGCGCCACACCACTCTGTCCTTGCAAACATTCTTCGCCTCTTCCACGTTCATACATACCCGCCGATTGTTACGACTCCTAACCTGACCACTTTCAAGTATTTATCAAAGTATGTATAAATATATATAAATATAAAAATATATATATATATATATATATATATATATATATATATATATATATATATATATATATATATATATATATATATATATATATATATATATATATATATATATACATATATATATATATATATATATATATATATATATATATTTATATAAATAAATAAATATATATATATATATATATATATATATATATATATATATATATATATATATATATATATATATATATATATACATATATATATATATATATATATTTATATAAATTAATAAATATATATATATATATATATAAATATATATTTATTTATATAAATAAATAAATATATATATATATATATATATATATATATATATATATATATATATATATGTATATAGCATTGGCCATATGTATTAAGCACCCCCTACAGAATTGGTTTGGCTTTAAATACTACGATTCTAGGAATTCTTGCATTTTTTTCGGATTGTATCGTATTTTTATGGATTTTACCTTCTGTTTATTACCCAGACATACTTAGATGATTTTTTAATGATTCATACACTGAAATTTCAGACGTTGCGACATTGCGACTTAGAGTGATCCCTTTTCTGGCAGTTTTCATAAACAAGATTAAAAAATATTTAAAAAAATATTTGGACCGCACATCGAGACCTTTTTTTTTAACTACCTGTGTTAACTCTTCTCAATTCAATTAACTTATTTAAAACCGCCGAGTTTCATTAAAATATTTTTTTAAAAAATAATGAAGGTTTGAATGAAAAGTACAAAAATGCACCTTTTCACTGATTAAAACTGACACATGAAATTATTAAAAACAAATAATGTCTTTTATCAAAATAATACTCTGTTTAAAAAAAATGTGTTCAAAATGTATTGTTGAAGGAAGAATTTCAACAGAAACAGTTTGTTTATTCACCTGTTGATTAGAACAAAACAAACTCTCAAAACAAGTCTTGTTTACATTAACAAACTCAAAAAAATAATACTGAACTAATTTTGTAGAGGAGTATTTAGTTATTTAAGCACTGTTTTACATCAGAATATGATTCGCTAAAAATGGGTTAAATTTTTTAAACAATCATGGCTAGAATTGGTGAATGTTACACGTGTGTAAAGTGATCAATTAAACCAGCCTTGACGGTCGTAAGCCTCTTAAATACCCAGACTTCCATATTTTTCTTCATCTATATTGAGATGTTAAAAAAAATGGGTCCAATACTTTTTTTACATTTTGAGTGTGTCCACATACTTGTTCACAAATCTGGATTATCTCCAATTATAGGAGTTATTTTTCATATTGTTTTTTGAGAGAGTTTCTGCTCAATAAAAAGCTTCTTTTCATCTCACCAATAGACCTCTCTAGTGAAGTTCTAGTGATTTAAAACCAATGTTTCAAAATTGGTTCATAAATATAGAACTTCCAAGAATTTGAGTATTTGAGTAGTGTGGTTGTCAATAATGGGTAGAATTGGTGAATGTTACACGTGTGTTAAGTGATCACTTAAACCAGCCTATGATGGTCATCAACCTCTTAAATGCCCAGACTTCCATATTTTTCATCATCGTTCAGTATTGTTGTCTTGTTCTTATTTAAACTAATCAAATTGTTATTTGCAGCCTATTCACTTTTCAGCGTCGATAATTATTTCATATTAATATCATTATTTATTTGAAGTAATTGCCACATAGAATCTTAAGACTATACGTAATTATTACGTAGGTAATTATTAGGAAGAGAACATCAACTGTTAATTATATATTTGATTTTCAATGAAATTGTGCGTATATCATAAGACGTTATATCGTTATTTATTATCTTCTTCAATGAAAGCAATGAAAAAGTAATAATATTGGATAACCTAGCGAATGCAATTTTCGTAAAATATTACCTCAAGAGTTCCCTTATTAGACACAGTAATGTGCTGAATAGTTATGGTGGGGACTGACCGGAGCATTTCGTCGTAACGTAACGTCGTAACATCGCTCGCGGCGAGCATCAGCGAGCATCCGAAACTATGGATGGAGCGCTCGGCTCGCTGTACTGACTATACGAACGCTCGCATCGTAACGTGTTACGTTACGACGAAATGGCTCCGGTCACTTTCTACCATTAGATAATGCACTGCGATTTTGATTGCAAAAAGCAGGCTAAATGATTGTATCTAGGCGCAGTCTATTCTATTTTTTTATATTCAATGTAATTAATCTTACCATAATTTATTAATCTTTTTAACCTGGAAATATCATTCGATCAAAACATATTTGTGTGAAATTAGTCAGCATATGGCATGTCCAGAAATATGGATAATAAAGACATATTTTAATTGGTATGTTTCTATAGGAGTTATACAATACTTTACTATATGTTCAGTCACAAATACATGTATTATGGCAAGATGTTTATCGTAATTGTAAGACGATGCGATATTTAGACATTAATATTAGTTGGTTTTTGGGTCGACCAAAGCCGCACGTGTTAAATATTTTGTGTATTTTTAAGTGTGTAAATAGTGCTATGGTAGTGACGGGTAGTATTGTTGCATGCTGTGGTAGTGATTATCCTGACGAAGAGATGGTTACGTCTCGAAACCGGTAGTCATAAAAATCTCGGTGAGTATTATACTAATAGAACTAACATTTTGTAAAAAAATATAAAAGGATAATTATCTTTAATATTTTGTGAATACGCTTTAATTCTTTATTTCCAGGTATTATAGTTTTTTAAACATTCAGTAATGTATACCATTAATTTCCACTAGTATTTTTTTATCAACAGATTACAATTGTAAACATATTTTTTCTCTTTTCATTAATGCTTAAATGTATTACACGAGATGAAAGATCTTCGCAAAATACATCTAACTCATTCTGAGTATAAAAAATAATTTTTAAAAATGTATTAAATGTATATCTTACCCTTTTCCCAGTATAAAGTTTAAGGTTTTGATTTATTTTCCGTGAAGTTGGTAGCCCTACCGTAAAAGCAAAATGTAGATTTAACGCAGTGAAATGAAATGACGGATATCAGCTGTTTATTATTATGGTTACGACGCGACGCCATTTTAAGCAAAAAAGGTGACGAAAAACCCGTGTTTACATTAGCATTTATTTGAATATTAATCAGTTTTCGCAATAACAGAATATGAGCTTAGTTTTCGGGGGTTTGTTATTGATGTAACTTGGTTCATTTATAGACCCTGCCAAATTAATATTATGTGGGAGGCTCACAAGATGAAAACCTACCACAAGAAAGGCATCTTACAGATTTAAATACAAAAATGAATAACTTTCATAAGAACACTTTCTGAGTTTATTAATGTATATAGGATTAGTTTCGAGAATTATACAGATATTTCAAAACATCTAAGTTCCAAAAACTAGTCCTATTTATATGAATAATCTCAAAAAGGGTCTGATACAAGTATTTTATTAATGTATGTTGCCGTTGCGTAGTTGAGTAGATACTAACTACGACACTGGCGTCGCTGGTTCAATTCCAGCCTATAAAAAAAAATAAAAAAAACATTTATTTTCAATTGGTCAGGGTATACCTTCAGACAAGCATCTGAATGTAGATGATGCGTGGGATTTCTTTTTTTAAACTCTTATTTTACGAAATTAGTGAAAAATCTTTAAAAAATATGCATTGTCCAAAGTTATACAGATTTGTGTGATGTATTGTATTGGTTATTTTTAAAGAAATAAACCTTCTGTTAAATTTATTTAGTAAACCACAAAGACATCAATTATCTTATAATCAAATTTAGTAATAAAGACAAAATATAATTTATATTTGAAGCACTAACTTTGTGATTTTCTATTTTATAATTAAAATGTAACTTTGTTTTGAAATCACTATAAATATATAGTGATTTTAAAACAAAGTTACATTTTAATTACAAAGATATAATACTTTGAAGAAACCAAAGCAATACAATACATACATTCTCACAATTTCTTCACCCTAAAGATCCTTGTTTGACGATTTTTCCAGATTGATAATTATTTTTTTCTCTTCAAAAAATGTATCAAAGAAAATTTTCTTTGAAGCTTTTTCGTTTGCTGTTAAAACTTGAGCCCGTTTGATTAAGCTGTTTGAACTGACTGATGATTTTTTGCATGAGCGTTTTGATCTATACTTTGTATTCAATTCAGATATACGAGAATGTATAAAGTATTTTCTACAATAAAGATCTTCGGCTAACGTCAATGGTATAAAATTATATATTAAATTATATATTGAAATGAATGATTGTTTTCATATATCGTTTCATTTTTAAAAAATTCTTATACCTCTACTTTACTTAAAGCTCCTTGAGATTAGCAATAAGCCCGTCAACGCACACATGTTTTGTACGAGTAGTTTCACATAAATGATGAATATAAAAAAATCTAATATGACTCCGCTCTCTTTAAAGAATTTTAATTAATTAATCATTTCATTGTTAATTTATATATCATATACACATTAACGATTTTAATTTTACAATAGTGTGTCCCCTAACTGGGTTTTCTCATATCTAGGGCACATTTTACAATAATTGTTTAGTAAATTTATGTCTATTATGAGTTATGCAATAACGGGTGATATAACCAATGTATTTCGTATTTACCAACTTCTATGACGTAATTAATAATAACTGTTTTTTTTAGTAGTTAAATTTGTTAACATTCTTCTTAATTTTTATATTAAATTTAAAATAAATAAATATGTACATATATATATATATATATATATATATATATATATATATATATATATATATATATATATATATATATATATATATATATATATATATATATATAAACATATATATATATATATATATATATATATATATATATATATATATATATATATATATATATATATATATATATATATATATATATATATATATATATATATATATATATATATAATAAAAATTCAGGCATCTAAAGCGAAAAATACACGCAATTTGTGAAATCTTTCCAATTTTTCGTTATAATTTCCTGTCGGGATATAAAGCAGAAAAAGAGAAAAGGAATCCCAAAGCACCCACCGTATACAGTATACACTCTGGCACAGAGAGCCCTGTCTGGCGCGGCCCACAGGAGGAGTTAAGGGACTCGGTAATTGAATAAACCCTCTCAGAGCCGGACACATAATTCCGTTAGGTGGTGTCAGATCATCGCCAGACTACATCACACATGCCAGGCTGCGTCGTTACAACCCACCGACCAAATGGACCTTGGCGAAGAGAAATGAGATTGATAAAGTTTAACCAGGGATTACTGGTGCCGCGAGCATTTTGCTCATCTTTTTTTAAACTAGAGTGAATGTGACCGATTTTTTTTTCATTAACAATTTATTTAATTTGTATGCATTTCTACAATGAAGTGGAAGTTTTTTGACACAATCATAAAAAGAAGATTACCAACAGCTAATAATACAATGTTCTCCTTAAAAAAACAGCGTGCAAGTACATTCTTGTGATATTAATCACGGTATGCATCTTACAGCGCCAGCTTGCTAATCCGAACGTAAATCGTGGAGTGGGTCGTTCGGATTACTGAGTGTTTTGAGAAAAATGAGAGAATGATAGGGAATTTCTGTTAATGTAGCTCCTTATTTTACTTTTTTATGTAGGTACTGTATGAATAATTAAAAAAATTAACACTTTAATTTTAGGTTCAAATCAAATATTTTCTTTTGAACCAACGAACTTGCCTATATATCTAAGACAATACTGTGATTTGATGACAGAAAGGATGGGGTTAGGGAATAAAATAAAATATGGAATGCAGTGGAGAGGGAATGGATTCAAAAAGGAAGTATATAGTATATAGTCAGAGTTATGTTATGGTTCTGTGGATGCATAGTAATATTTCAAAAAATATTTTAAGGTAATCAGAAAAGGTGCATTATTCACATAAAGAGGTGATTCATTCCATCTTAAGGTAGCTTTGGTGGAAATACAATTACAAAAAAGTTTAAGTTTAGTGAGGAATGGAAAGTCATCTCCCCTTAGAAGAGCAAGAAGATGAACCACGTTTAAAAAAATGTAAACAAGATATTTTGGTTCACTTGGTTTACACTTTGACTTATTTTTGACTTATTTACTCCTTGAATTCCAAAGATTCATCTTGTATTTTTTTCGAATTTTTAAATAAATTAATTTTCTTATTCGTTAACATTTTGTGAATAAGCGTTTTTTTTTAAGTAATATGTTGGAGTGAAAATATCTCATTCTCTCATTCTCTCGCAAACGAGTGTTGACGAATGCGAAGCGTAATTTGATTATATTCTGCACGATGCCTTTTCGATATAGCGCGACTGAATAAAGGTTAAAATGTAACATAATTTGCCAGAAATATCACCGACGCTGTTTTCCATCTTTTTTATAACCCTCTCAGTCCCTGTCCACAAAAATGGACACCCTTATTCCGCGTGGGAGTCCTAATATCCGTTTAAGGGTTGAATATAAACAATGTCGTCAGAAACCTTAAGGTAAACTTGTAAAATATATCTTATTACATTTAAGGCTCCATAAAAATGCACGAATATAAAATTATTCATACGGATAGGCGCCGTGGCGTGGTTGGGGGAAACTGGCGTCGCGGGTTCGATTCCCGCTAATTGCAAAATATTTTCAAGAAAAATTTTGTTTTTGGTCTGGGTGTTTGATGTATTTTTCACATTTACCTTCCATATCCTTACTTTCCTATCTGCAGATAAGCATGTAAAATAGACAAATAGACGCTTTGCAGGTTATTAATTTAAACAAAAATAAATAATAATAAATATTCGCTTAGCATCAGAACTGCGTAATGTAAGTATGTAAAAAAAAGGAATGGGTGAATGATCAAGAGTTAATTTTATGAAATTTGTAAATGGTTTATATTCTTAATTTTTCTCTTTTTGTGTATTTATAAGTTAAAATAGTTAAAAACAATAAAAAATGTATCGAAAAAGAACTTTGCCCACAAAACACACAAGGTGGCTTGGTGGGTCTCTGTATTTTTTTTTATTTAGATATGTTTAAAATTGTGATTTTAATAAATGTATACAATTAATGTAAATAAAAAAAGTCTGGGCGCCTCCGTAGTGTTTTAGTAAGAATAATTATCACATGGAGGTAAAAATAAATATTTGTAAACAAGTGTTTGTATACACTTAAAATGTTGTTAATAAAAAATAAGTGATTGTGACGTGGATGTCAAAATAACAATTCCTTAATTTAAAATTCAGTTTGATAAATAATTGTCCAATTTCGATATTGAATAGAGAAACATAATTTGTAGAGAAATTAGGTGCCTCAGTTTACATGGTCCCAGCGGCTCTCGCGGCCATTTCGACCTTTTCATCTGAAATCTTCAAGGAAACCCTTAGAGACTTTCCCTTTTTGTTAATAATTTCCAACAAATCAGTGAAACGTTGTTTACGAAAAATAAGGATATATTATTCAATAGGCGTGCCACGAAAATAGATTGACCGAAAATGAGTCAAAGCTTTTTCATTTTCTGGCTCCAAGTTATATAACAAAACAACAACAAAAAAATCCATTAGATTTAATGCACAATATTTTTCTTAGTTTATTAATCGTAAGAAAAAAGAATGTTAATTATGGTGTAACTTTGGAACTCTTCCAAATTAAAATGAGAATTTAAGTTTTTAACTAACATTTCTTGGCGGAACTGAATTTTATAAAATAAAATAATAAACATAATTTACAGCTTTTTCACATGTATTTTTTTGTGACCAGTGACCGGATGAGTAAAATAACATAAAATCAATCTTAAAACCTATACCATAACTGACGTGTAATTATTTTTTTAATACAGTACCTACTTAAATTCATTTTGTCAGAAAAAAATTATAAAACCATGGTTGTTTATATAACGTAGAACTTTGTCTAGCTTCCCACTAGTCTGATGATATCGATAACGACAGCAAAAACCCAGTCAGTAATCAAATAAAATATGTATATGTAGAAAAAACATATATTGGTAATTTCAGTTAAAAAAATTAAAATGTTATTCAATGTGAATTATTAGATGTCTTACAGAAGTAATGTATGTATAAGGAGGGAATACGGAAGTCATTGGGCATTGACAGGGTTGAAAAACTGAATTGACTTGTTAAAGTGATCACTTAATACACTTGCTATTCGTAACGTTTACTATTCTGCCTACATTTTTATCATATTTTTTGATTTTCGATCTCCCGATTTCACATATTAGGAAACATTAAAAAATATAACATTTAAAATTTCACCAATTATTTTATTTACAACATTTTGAGTGCGTCCAAATCTGGGTTTGTCCTCTTAAGTGTTATTTATATTGTTATGAACATAAAGGAAAAGGAATGTGGATGTCTGGGTACTTGAATAAGGCTGGTTTACGTTGAATATTACACGTGTATAAAGTGATCACGTAAGCCCTGTAAATACCCGGACTTCCATATTCTTCTTCATCTATCTTTAGATGTCAATATAACTCCTAAATAATCAACCCAGATTTGTGAACATACATTTGGACACACTCAAAATATCGTGAATATTAATTTAATACTTCCATGAGTCTGCTAACGTTATATATATTTTCCCAAAAAGGCAAATAAATATAAAGCAGCACCCATTATTTTATTTTTAATCTAGAAAAATGTTAAATATTACTTAGAGAATATCATCATCTCATATTTATGGAGAAACACAATAACACGTAAGATTGAATTGTGAAACGAAGTGAGAGAAGTTAGGGCTGCTCCAGAAAGATAAACCCACGTCAGAAAAACCGACTTTCAATACAATTTTTTAATACTTTCTATTGGCGTAGGTGGAACCTTGTCACAATTATTTTCTATAGGCTTTAACGGTTTCGGTACAGTACGTAGTAATATCATTCAAATAAGAATGAATATAATACTGTATCATCGTATCATCCTAAGTATAAGTACAGTACTGGCCTTAGAGATTATGTGTCTTTTAATTTAAATATATTTTTCGATGGTGAATATTTTTTAAAGAAAGATTCTGTTTATCAGTTTTTGCGTTTGTAATTCGCTTTTGAGATACGCTCATTTCAATTTCACCGCTAAACGTGCTATTTTTAATATTATTCAATTTGAAGGATGCTTCAGATTTAAGTAAGTACCAAACAAACCGGATAGTAATTTTGACGCAAGCAAAGAAAATTGAAGAGTATCGCTTCTGTTTCCATATAATTTAATAATACGTACGTGTGTAAACTTGTACATACTCATATATGAATATTTTAAAAATATATATATTTTTTAAACTAATAATTAAATTAAATACAATGAGATCACTTACTTAAAATATTATATAAATTTAGAGTATACAGCTTTTAAAATTATAACTCCATATTAACAAGTGTTTCGAAGTAATATTAAAATTTAATACGATGAAAGTACTGATTTAAAGATTTGTCGATATTTTATTTGTGAAGTTAATCTGACATGGAATATTTAAATAACCTTTTTTTTTAATGAGAAATTGTAAAATAACCTTTATTTTTGCGTTTATAAATGTAAGAAGTTCTCGAAACTAGTCGTGTGTAGATAAATTAATTTTAGAAAATGGTATTTTACAATTTTTTTTTTTCATATTTAAATTATCATGCCATACTACAAAATGTATGTACCATTAACAAATAATATAATTTGATTCTACATGGACAGAAATGCTAATTTTTATCGTAACTTATATACATTTGTAACATTATTTATTTATAATATGATATTAGTGACATCAAAGTTACTGAAAACGAAGGTTTATAAAATTGACACCCTAACTGTACATTTATAACTAAGTTTGTGACGTCAACCATGGTGATGATGTCACAGAGCACCTTTAAGTGAAAAGTTAGAGCTATTCGCTTCATAAACAAATAATCGATTTGGCGTTGTAGTGCATAGTATCTCCCCTTTACGACTTATATATCGATGATAATTTTTTTTTCATCATACAGGTAATTACAAATTACAATAATGTGCCTTCACTGAGTTTTCCCATACTGAGAACACATTTTATAGAACTAATGTGTAAAATTATGTATAAAGAAAATTGTTTATGATATGCAATTAAATACAACATGGCCGAATGATCTGTTTCGAACCTATGCACCTACAATATTTATTTAGGAATGTACATAAAAATCGCATTATTTGATGATTTTTTTAAAACTACAATAAATCTTATGTATGCTGACATGTCGCACAAAAAATGGACAAATAAATTGAAATCTCTCAATTTTGCTGTTCGTAAATATTTGTTCATATTTTAAGAAAACCAATGTTTAAAAAAACTTACTTTTCAACAAAAAATTACTAATATTTGAGATTTCAATAAAACCTCAATATGAGGAACTATATTAAGATAATTATAATTTTTTTGGATATTAACAGAGTACACGATCTGTCATTGGCTAGTTTAAGTAAAAACTTTATACACTGTGTAACATTCACGATTTACAACCGCATTACCCTTTTTTGTAGGTTATATTTCGCAAATGACAACGTAATAAATAGACATCTATCTGTGGTTGAAATAAGCGAGTTAGAAAAAACTTTCACAAATGAACGTGAGATACTTTTTTTTATTCGTTTCACATAAATAAAACCTGATATAAATATCTCTTAAATAAAGGAAATTCCAAACATGTGAACGAAAAATTTAAAATACTCAATATATTGTACACAGCACTGTATTTAAATTGATTAAAACAAGGAAGGCAGAAAAAGTAGGATCAGGTTAGAATTCACGGGGAGAGGTAAATGACAAGATGAAAAATATTTTTTTTTTTTTAAATAAAACATCCTTACAACAACAAAAAACACTCTGTATAGGGGAAAAAGTGAAAATACTGTCGTATTTATATGTATGTACACATGTTTATAGGTATGTGTTCGGTAGTCCAATATGTTGACTATTTCCACCGCACAACACATCCGGCGCACCATTTAACGAGATATGAAAAATTGTTTTCAGTTAATGGTTTTTCCTTCTGATGGCCAAACATGACAGCTCGTTAAATTCACTTCATCTAACGATAAGGCTGGTATTTTATGATAACCCATACTAAATACAGCGGCAAGGAGATTCTGGGTTAACATAAAATGTCATTATATTCATGCCGATTTATGAAAATAAATTCTCAATTTTAACATCCATATGAAAAACGTTTGTATAAGACCACTTTTGAGTTTATTAATGTAAACACGACCAGTTTTGAAAACTACCGATGTTCACATCAATAATACAACAATAATAAAAACAGTTTCTAGTATCACCCGTTGTTCTGTGGTTCCAGAAATTGTGATAACGCCTGTATAGACAGGCACCGGCGCCGTGGCGTAGGCGTAAACTGCGAAACGGACGTCGCGGTTTCAATTCTTGTCAAGTGTAAAATAAATTCAAGTAAAAAATATTATCAATTTATCTGGGTGTTTACTATGTATTTTTTACATTTATCTTTTGTATTTTTACTATCCTACCTGCAGATAAATATCTAAAAGTAGAGACTTTGCAGGTTATTTCATAAAAAAAAACAATAGCGGTGTTTAATTAGTTTAATATGTTTATCATGTTATTCAACATTTTTCAAACAGATTTAGAGTGACGCAAAATTAATCATCCTATTTTGTTTTTCAATATTTTTACAAATAAAAAAAATGTTTTGAGCAATGGAAGTTTTTTTTTTGTTGGTAACTATAAAACGTGTTATCCGTCAACCAGCTGCCGCCAGTATTGATACATAGTAGTGCCCGTTTTGTCAATATGTTTGTATACTGCAGCTGTTTAGTTTACACATCGCTCACTCCTTTCAAGAACGTCTTAAATAAAATAAACTTGATTTTTCAGGACAACCTTTTTAAAGTTTAAAAATATAATACAATGTATTCATAGTAAATTAATAGCCACTTCTTGAACTTTGTACTGTGCAACAGATCTTTTTAGGTAAAACCTGAAGGTTTTTTCTCCATTTGAAAAATTTTAAGTACATTAAAAAAAAATAATTAACACCATTTCTTCAAAATGCAAAAACAACACTTTCTACCCTGTAGCGGGTAAATATTAAGTTAAAAATATGCCTCCTTTGCTGGGATAAAGTACATTTTCTTGGCATTCCGAAAACACGCACAACTGAAAATTGTCGATTTTTTATTTATGACGTTCCTGAAAGAAGTGAGCGACATGTTAAATATGTTTGACTTACGACGCCATTTGCAAAAATTATAACATCTTCTGATAGGTGATTAACTTTATAAATAAATAAACTAAAAATATTTTGTCAGATGCCGTCCTAAAACCTTGAAAATCTCTGAAAAAACCCAAACCTAATAACTATAGCACTTGCTTCACTTACTTGAGACGATGTTTAGATATCGTGCTCTCCGCTTTACTAGTTAAGATACTTGGTGAAATAAATAATTGTTTAGTTCAGATATAAAAATTATTTTTTTGAAAGGTTTGCTCGAATGTTATCGTATAACTAACGGCCATTCACGATTTTTTGCACATTTTCATTTAAATTTGATTGATGAAATTTCTGACGCGAAGCATTATTCAAATCTTAAATAAGTTGTCACCCAGATGTATAATTTATCAAATGTGTTTTTCCTCTTTTAGATGATTAAATATTTTTATAAAACCAACCACACACTGATTGTTATCTGATTATGTTTGATTTTATAAAGAGAAAATACCATTGATAATCACTAGAAAAGTACATATCGCTCACTCCTTTCAAGAACGTCATGAATAAAAAAACTCTATTTTTCAGGAGAACGTTTTTAAAGTTTAAAAATATAATACAATGTATTAAAAATAAATATCAAGCCACATACTGAACTTTTTACTGTGCAACAGATCTTTTTAGGTAAAGCCTGATGGTTTTTTCTCCATTTGAAAAATATTTAGTATATTTAAAAATATAATTAAACGAAACCTTTTCTTCAAAATGCAAAAACAACACTTTTTGATCTGTAGCGGGTAAATATTAAGTTAAAAATATGCCGCTTTTGCTGGGATATAGTACATTTTCTGGGCATTCCGAAAACATGCACAACTGAAAATTGACGATTTTTTATTTATAACGTTCTTGAAAGGAGTGAGCGATATGTTGAATTCCCTATCTCATTTTTTTAAATCTAGCTCACTACAGGGATACGCAGAGAAAATAGAACATCATACTACTAAATGTTTGCACACATTTTCGCCTCTTCCACATTCATGCATCCCCTCATACATACTCGCCGATAGTTCCAATTTCTGTTTGGTGAATGTTTTACGTATATATATATATAGTGAACACTTAACCAGCCTATGACAGATCATAATCCCTGTAAATATAATACTTAGACTAATATTACATATTCTTTGACAAATTCTTTGGTATCATGTTAAGATATCAAAATGCAAAAATAACTCCTTATTAGAGAAACCCAGATTTACGAATAAGTGTTCGGATAATGTAGGTATTTTATATTTAATATTTTACTATTTTTAAAAAGCGATTAGGACATCGTCACATCAACTCAATTACTGTAATTTGTTGAGAATAAGGGTAATAAATATCAATAATGAAGGTAAATTGTATGCGACATCAGGTGCGGATAAAGGGAGAAAACACTTGAATACCAAAAATCCTGGAGTGTTGTAGTGTATATATTTCAAGGATATACATTTAACGAGTACCTACACGTATAAGAGATCGTAAACCTTTTTATTACATTTTTTTTAAATATTCTTGATTCTTTAAATACCAAAACTGATTTTAACCCTTCTAGTAGGTTAATATCATGATTTCTTTGATATCTCAATGGGGATGGATAAGTTATCGAGAAAGGATTATGACAATTTTTGCATTTACAGGGATTTCATCCTTCCATCAGCCGATTTAGGAAATGGCTTTTCAAACATAGTGCCGGACCTACATTGGTTTCCTTGTCACAGGCTCTCAGGCACTTCTTTATAAGATATGACAATATATATTCGTATTAATTTACAAATTAATGTGTCGGCCATTTTCAGTAGTTGAATGTGTCTGATCACCAGCATGATTATGTCGGTAACGACGAAACCCAGTCACTGGTCCAATAAAATAATTGTGGAAAAACATGTAGATTTTATTTTATTATACTTTTTGTCTGAAATGGCAGCGCCATCTATTACAAGTAACAGTAACACATGGGAAACTAAACATTGCTTTTATCGGAAAGCGTGCTTCTTGATATCTGCTGTCATATAGCATTTTCAATGTTGTTTATTGCATCGTCGTTCCATACATATTCAATATTTTTATCGCAAAACAAGCATTTTCAAAATATGTTTAATTTTTTATTCTTTTGAGTCACGAAAACGCGTGGCTAAGTACATCTAGTAAATAATACATAAAGAGGAAAAAATTACATGTTATTTTATTACATAAAATGCAGTTCCACCAAGAAATGTTAGTACAAAACTTAAATGTAATAAAAGAAATACTACGCTAACCATTGGTTTTCTACATCTCTTGTATGGATTTGATCTAAAAATAAATTTATTTGACGAGTTGCGTTAAGGAATTCCTTACATTTTTCCACCCCACGACAAATAATGGAATACATATTGTAAATATACGTATACCCATAAGCAGATGGAAGGATTTTACAACCTTTTATCGAAGATTTTCTATCAAATTAAAGGTTCTCATCTGCAGGGTGCCTTGCCTCTCATCTCCGATCATTTGTTGAATACAAAAGCGATATAATTTGTATTGTACGATAATATTCATCGGTATTCAGAACACGTGGGACCTTTCCCCCGAGGATCGGCAATTTTACGCGTGTCGGAAGATGGTAGAAGACGAATATCGGAAACAATTTAACCCTTCGCGAAGTCAACTAAGTGAAATCACACGCTTAAACAAGAGGGGTTTATTTTACCCCAACAATTATGGACCTTAAGTTTGTGCTTACATTATTTGTACACAAATCTGTGTATTGAAATACATTTTGTTATTGTTTTACGGTAATATTTAAAATTACAATCTAAAATTCGAAGACACAACGACGTATTTTCTTGATTATGAAAAATATCGGTCATATGGTTAACGACCTGTAATTGTCTGGTTAAAGTAAATACTTAAAATACTGTGTAACATTATCCGCTTTCATCATGATTGAAAATACATACATGTTGTTTTTTTATTTACAATACCTATATGTATTATTTTTTGACATCTCATCAAAGATGAAGAAGAATATGGAAGTCTGGGCATTTACGGAGCTGACGACCGTCATAGGTTGGTTTAAGTGATCACTTTACACACGTGTAACATTCACCAATTCTACCCATTATTGACAACCATACTACTCAAATTCTTAGAAGTTCTGTATATATGAACCAATTTAGAAATCTTGTTCTTGAATCAATAGAACTTCACTAGTGACATCTATTGGTGAAATATATAATACAAAAATAACTCCTGTAATTGGAGATAATCCAGATTTTGTGAACAAGTATTTGGACACACTCAAAATGTTGTAAACAATATATGTATTTTAATCCATCAAAGACTGAAGCTTTGGAAGTGCGGGTATTAAATTTTAAATTTTAATAGAATTTCTACTTTCTATAGAAATTCAATAAAATATTAATAGCTTTAAACTTTTAACTGATAATTAATAGTATGACAACGATTAATGCTTTACCCTAATTGTTTATGTTCTCACTGAAAAATAACAAATAAATAAATAAACAACAAAAAAGTAACATCTATTTTATCCTGCAACGTTCTGAGGACAAAGCATTAAAATTTAAACGTAGCTTCACACTAAATGTTTAAAAGTGATGCCGAATGCATCAAAACACATGTCACGATTGATTTTAAGAAATAGGGGTGAGTTTTTTTTTCATTTTTGAAAATAGAAGTTATCATAATTACTATTTTTTAAATTTTCTCTACTTTTAACATGACATGATTTTCCATTTATCAGTTAATTATATTCTCAAGTCTCTAGTCATTGGGGTTAGTTAAACCCCATTTGATTCAGCGAGAGTTAAATAAAAACACCTGCTGTAATGTGTGTATAATTCATGTATGTCTCTGCATGTATGTCTAATTCTAATTATAAATATGCTCAATGAAGGCATTAATTCTATAAGTTTTCATGATTTTCTGATTTCCTTAAACTTTTTTTAGCTTCGTCGTTGTATCGTTATTGTATTTTTTACAGTAACTTTACAATTATTATATAAAAAAAGCACTTGAAAAATACTGTTAATATTAAAGTAAATGTCATGCCACGTATAAGAGCGAACGTCTGACGTACTTTTTAAGGAGTAAGGTTTATTAATATTATTCCACAAAAATTCTACTTGTGTTGCGACAAACTAACATTTAGTTAGAATTACCTAGTAAAAATACCCTAGCTTTGACAGAATGTTATTTGAATAAATTATTTGAAAAATACAAACTAGAATAATAAAAGTTTCTCTGTAGTTAACTTTTGAATCTACATATAATTTTGTAACAGTACATTTTCTTTTTTAACCGCGATATTCCGAGGAAACTTGCATACTTTCTTTAGTTCACTTGTGCCGTATTTGTTTTTTTGAGACTTGCATGTTGTGAATATTATTCGTACAAACACTATCTGCTTCTGAATAAATAATCACTTAAACCAGCCAAATGACAGGTCGTAAGCCTTGGGATGCTTTGATTCCCGTGTCATGTATATACATATATATATATATATATATATATATATATATATATATATATATATATATATATATATATATATATATATATATATATATATATATATATATATACAATATATATATATATATATATATAAATGTATATATATATATTTATATATATATATATGTATATATATATATATATATATATATATATAAATATATATATATATATATATATATATATATATATATATATATATATATATATATATATATATATATATATATATATATATATATATATATATATATATATATATATATATATATATTTATATATATATATATGTATGTATATATATAAATATATATAAATATATATATATATATATATATATATATATATATATATATATATATATATATATATATATATATATATATATATATATATATATATATATATATATATATATATATATATATATATATATATATATATATATATAATATATATTTATATATGCATATATATTTTTATATATATATTACTTAAAAAATATACTTAAAACATGGAGATAAAATACATGTCATGATCAGGTATGCCAAATACTTGAAAGTGGTCAGGTTAGGAGTCATGAACGTGGAAGAGGCGAAGAATGTTTGCAAGGACAGAGTGGTGTGGCGCTCTATTCTCTCTGCCTACCCCTGCGGAAAGCGGCGTGATGGTTAGTTAGTTTGTTAGATAAAATAAGTTAATATTTTATATCACGTATAAAGTCAATTATGTATTTTAATCATGTCTTTTAGTTCAAAAAACAGTTTAAATAATTAAATACAATGTAAAACCCAATAATAATAATGTCAAAGTGAAATTATGGTCGAATTTAAGAAATCATTAAAAAAAATATTTTGGATTTTAAACATTTATTTATGCTTACTTTTAAATGGTAAGTTTATATTTTTGTTCACGAATATGTTAATGTTTTAATAAAATTTAGAGAAAACTATATGAATCTAGAAAAAGTGGTATAGTTTCGCAAATTTTAATTAAATAAAATTGGGTTTTAACGATGACATAAGTTATTTTATTTTTAATCCTTGTACTCCATTTCATGATAATAATTCTCGGAGTTCGACGACAACCCAATTATAAATTGAATAAAAAATTACATACAAAATACATTTCAATAGAAAGATATGTGATTGTATGGATTTTAATGATGTAAAGCAGCCATTATCAACTTTTTCAGTTGCGTCATTTTTTTCACGTAATCCCACAATTATATTCTTGAATTCAAGGGAAACGTTAATTTTCTAAATTGCTACCAATTGTAGGTACTTCAATGACATTCATAAGACAAGTTTTTTTTGTAATTTAATTAGAATTTTAACTAAAAAATAAAGTCCCAATATTTTTTTAAATTTAAAACGGATAGGTATTAATTACCACAAAGCCAAATCAATTAATGAAATTGAAAAATTAAGCTTAAATAGTGTAATAATATACATGTGCTAAACCTCTTTATCTTAATAATTGAATACTATTTTACCAAATGTTTATTATTGGTTGTATAAGGAATTTCTGCTTACACAATCATGCAAATAAAGTTTGATTAACTTTAAATATTATTTAACTAACATACTAACGAACTATCGCGCCACTTCATGGTAGAGGTAAGCAGAGAGAATAGAACGCCAATCCAATCTGTCCTTCCTGTATCTCAATGTCTTCTGCATTCCACCACATACATCTCCTCATAAATATACATACCCGCTGACTATTCCGACTCCTGACCTAATCACGTTTAAGTATTTAAAATATTTAACCATTCAAAGTTTTCCTGTGTCTTCTTCTGCTTCTATTACCATCCACATTTGCTTCCTTTCTCTTTGTTTGTTTAAGTATAATTTTTAATAATGGCGTATGGGCGCCGCATCTGATTGACGCTTTTATTGTTTTTTGTACAAAATTTCTTTTGAATCCCATATAGGCATACGGTATAGCCTATCTATCGTGTTTGTAAAATACGATACATGATAGGGCATTCAGACAATTATATATTTATTTATTATTCTTCAAATAACACACATACACACACACGCACACACACACACACACTTCCGTTTGTCCACAATATTCAATCTCTTAAAGTATTTAAAAATAAAATTTTAACACTAAATTGGATTTGAATACGCGCGTTTTTAAATAAATGACAGTTTCTTTAAATAGGTTTTTTTACTAGCAGCGTCATCCGTTAAACAGCAATATTAAACATTATTCATGGCGGGTAGCATGCTGCTCAATAATTCGATGTTTTTTTTGTCAGAATTCACAATGTTTTCGATTGCACAGTCGTTGCGTAGATTTTTAATATTTAGGTTACTTCAGAAGCATTGTGAAAATAAACATTGTAGATAGGCATGCTTTCTATTTTCTTTTTTTTTTCATTTAACCAGACTGAGCCACAGTTATGCATGACCAGGTATAGCTAGTATGTAATATGGTTTGTTATAATCATTGATTTTTCATATTAAATATTTTTTATTATTATATTGTTTCTGCAACCTTATGGTAATTGATATTACTGCTACATGAAAAAGGATGGAGGGTATTTAGTACGAACCTACTTTTTATTAAGAAAAGTTAAATGAACGTAGCTGCATTAGATATGGCATTCATGGTTGCATACTCGTACTTATATAACCTTGTGTAATAGATACTGCTGCACTAGCTACTGCTAGCTTTAAATAGTAAGGTCACAACATTTTGAGTGTGTCCAAATACTTGTTCACAAAATCTGGATTATCTCCAATTACAGGAGTTATTTTCATATTATTTTTTGACATTTCATCAAAGATGAAGAAGAATATGGAAATCTGGGCATTTACGGGGCTTACGACCGTCATAGGCTGGTTTGAGTGATCACTTTACACACGTGTAACATTCACCAATTCTACCCATTATTGACAACCACACTACTCAAATTCTTCGAAGTTCTATATATATGAACCAATTTAGAAACTTTGTTCTTGAATCACTAGAACTTCACTAGAGACATCTATTGGTGAGATGTAAAGAAGCTTTTTTATTAAGCAGAAACTCTTATATTAGTATGTGAGATCCGAATCCCGGATTATAATCACACACATGAGAAACGCCAGAAAATACCATTTTCATTTTTATTATTAAGCTTATAATTTGACCAGATAATTTATTTACAACATTTTGAGTGTGTCCAAATACTTGTTCACAAAATCTGGATTATCTCCAATTACAGGAGTTATTTTCATATTATTTTTTGACATTTCATCAAAGATGAAGAAGAATATGGAAATCTGGGCATTTACGGGGCTTACGACCGTCATAGGCTGGTTTGAGTGATCACTTTACACACGTGTAACATTCACCAATTCTACCCATTATTGACAACCACACTACTCAAATTCTTCGAAGTTCTATATATATGAACCAATTTAGAAACTTTGTTCTTGAATCACTAGAACTTCACTAGAGACATCTATTGGTGAGATGTAAAGAAGCTTTTTTATTAAGCAGAAACTCTTATATTAGTATGTGAGATCCGAATCCCGGATTATAATCACACACATGAGAAACGCCAGAAAATACCATTTTCATTTTTATTATTAAGCTTATAATTTGACCAGATAATTTATTTACAACATTTTGAGTGTGTCCAAATACTTGTTCACAAAATCTGGATTATCTCCAATTACAGGAGTTATTTTCATATTATTTTTTGACATTTCATCAAAGATGAAGAAGAATATGGAAATCTGGGCATTTACGGGGCTTACGACCGTCATAGGCTGGTTTGAGTGATCACTTAATATAAGAGTTTCTGCTTAATAAAAAAGCTTCTTTACATCTCACCAATAGATGTCTCTAGTGAAGTTCTAGTGATTCAAGAACAAAGTTTCTAAATTGGTTCATATATATAGAACTTCGAAGAATTTGAGTAGTGTGGTTGTCAATAATGGGTAGAATTGGTGAATGTTACACGTGTGTAAAGTGATCACTCAAACCAGCCTATGACGGTCGTAAGCCCCGTAAATGCCCAGATTTCCATATTCTTCTTCATCTTTGATGAAATGTCAAAAAATAATATGAAAATAACTCCTGTAATTGGAGATAATCCAGATTTTGTGAACAAGTATTTGGACACACTCAAAATGTTGTAAATAAATTATCTGGTCAAATTATAAGCTTAATAATAAAAATGAAAATGGTATTTTCTGGCGTTTCTCATGTGTGTGATTATAATCCGGGATTCGGATCTCACATACTAATATAAGAGTTTCTGCTTAATAAAAAAGCTTCTTTACATCTCACCAATAGATGTCTCTAGTGAAGTTCTAGTGATTCAAGAACAAAGTTTCTAAATTGGTTCATATATATAGAACTTCGAAGAATTTGAGTAGTGTGGTTGTCAATAATGGGTAGAATTGGTGAATGTTACACGTGTGTAAAGTGATCACTCAAACCAGCCTATGACGGTCGTAAGCCCCGTAAATGCCCAGATTTCCATATTCTTCTTCATCTTTGATGAAATGTCAAAAAATAATAGTAAGGTCACCACAGAATATAAATATTTGCAAATCACAAAATGTTATATACAATTAACGTACACATCATAATAAAATACTCAAACTGTCATCAGGATACAATACTCTCCCTTATTTCAAGGGATGATTTGAATGGCACATATAAGTTGTTAATGAAAAATAAAAATGGCAATTCGCAACACAAGGCACTTTCACATTATTCACTCTAGATTAAATTAAGCAATAGATTTTCTTTCATTGTCTTTTTGTCAAACAAAATGGTGAATTACTTTTACGTTTAAGACGCACTTTCTACGAAAACTAAGAAGAGATTATTTTTAAGCACACCCAGTAAGTGCCTTTTTGATAATTTATCATTCTCACACTCCGTTTCACATTTTTATATTTTACTTTTACATACTATTATTATGAATGTAAATCTAAACACGATTTGTGACTCTACTGAATTTATTTACTTGTAGTGACAGTTGTTTCACTCTTCGCGAACTTTATAAAGGTATGTAATTTTACATTTTTAAGAACAAAATTATAGTTTGTATAGTAATAGATTTTTTTTTAAATAACCTAATGTCCAAGTGACTATGAAATCTAGCTGTTTTATGCGACACCGCTTATCATGGCCCTACTTAGTCTTCAACTTTAAAAGTTTTATAGTATTTACCTACTTAAGACTGGATTTACTTATTTTATTTAATGTTTTCAAATTTAATTTCATATAATCCAAATGTGAAAATTCTAGTAAAAACTCGCTCATACTTTATTTAGTAAAAATATTACGTATTATATTATCGAGTTAAATATATTTTACGGTCAACCTGCAGATTTATTACAGAAGTTAATATAGCTAATCAAATACCTACCTAATAATATATTCCTTGCATTTTGGATATCAAAATATATCCTTTGTCATATCTGTACAAAATATTACGAATACAAGGAATTTTAAACTACCACAAATTCCCCGTTATACGAGTATAACAAACGTGAAATACTCGACCTCATCGTGTTTTCATAGAAATTTGCGTGCTTCGGCGAATGTGGGGTGAATTTATGTACGCTTTGAATGTTGGCAATAACTCTGAATTATCACGTACAATAATCTGTCTCGGAGTCCATCACGATTCACTGCTATTTGGTTAGTGAATCTGGGATGAAGTATCACAAACTCATACTCCGGGAATCCAATCATATTACGTGATTTGAGTTTTATGTATTTATAGTGATTTCTGACGAATTACTCGATACAGTTTTAGGAAAAATAAAAATTAAACAAAATCAACATCTGAAAAAAATCTACTGATTTGAAACCAATTCGTAATATTGAAAGCTCTCTCAACCGTATTCCCTGATGTGATACAAATCTAGGCTTCCAGACAGACCTGTCTTGCAAAGCAATTTTATTTTGTAAGTTTATTAGTTTATACGTTGAGAATATTAAAAGAAAATTTTAAGAAAATCATAAGTACTATTAAATTTCAATCATTTGATAGCTTTCAATGTCTCTATCACTGCCTATCGAAATAAATAGAAGGTAGTTTTAAAACTATACAGTTTCAAGAAGTGCCCCGATGCAGGCAGCGAGAATGATTAGTATCTCTGTAGAAAAATAGTTCAATATATATTTATTATTTTCAATTATGTTTCAACTTTTTACCGTTTTCATCTGAATTTATTATTTTTATTCTTTATTTCAGAAGAATTAATAATTAAAACATAATATTTTGAAAACATATTGTTTTTTACTGAATTTGTTTTTTTTTATGTTTTCCTAAAGTATAAAATATAAAATAAAATACTAAAATTATAAAATAACTAAAGAAATAAAAATGTTAGTGCTTATTTACAATATTTTGTTTTTTTTTACATGAATTACGGAAACATCATGTTATTTTGCGTTAAAAATATGTTGTAATATTTATAATAAAATAACGAATTTGTAAAGTCTGTTAGGTGATATTATTTTAATTTCAAGAAGCTTCATTTTTTTATAAAACAAAATACGATTAATGTTTTTACAGAATTTGTTGATTGTTGTGATAGCTTTTTCGCCTTATAAGTGTTAAACTGACTGGTCTCTTTCTTCGGGTTTTCTGAATGTTTGATTATGCCAGCGCAAGGCAAAACAGCCATTAAAAAGATAAATACAGTCAGATGAATCGTAAATAGTGGCTTGTTTAGTACTTATCATAAAACATTATAGGATTCTACAAATCAAATGCCAATTTAATAAACTAATTGTACTTTGGTTAGCGGATTTTGTACAATAACTCTCGCTAATATATTTGGGTGTTCTATTATTCTTTACTTATATTATAACGATAATCTTTTCTAAAAAAATATATTTCAGCACACTTAGCTCTGGAAATATATCGCATGATATCAATAAACCCTTATAGAAATGCAAAGGAGGGAAATAAGTATATTAAAAATATTCATAAATAAAACAAACCCCTGATAAGCAAATGTAATGAGACGCTCACATTTCCAATTAAATATTAAAAATAAGACCGTCATTTGATACATAAAAGTGTTAGCAGGGTAATCCAATAGATCAGGGGTTTTAAACCTAACGAAAGGGTCCCTCGAGAGGCACTAAATCTTCCGACCTACATTTATGGCCCACAAGCGACACTTAGCCAAAGCAGATTGGAAAGGACTGATCGGATTACTTAACTTTGCCACTACTGACTCTGAGGGGTACAATTTCCACTGGTTTAAGGGTGGTAATTTGATACAAGCAATGACTTTAAGCCAACTGATTCAAATGTGACAGATGTTGATTTACAGAAAGCTTACTTATTAATTGCTTTGCTTAAGTTTTGTATATTAACACACTATCTGCGGGAAGGATAATTTTACCGTTTCACTCGACTGGTGGTGTTCGGCGGGAAGGGTAATTTTACCTTTTAACTCGACTCGTCGCAAATTATTAAGTTATTTTAGGCTTTAAGTTGTAAGGCGTGTAAGTTATTTTTACGCATGACTTTTGCGGCATCTTTTAAAAGCATTCTCAACTTTGTGGTACGGTAATATAACACTCCTATTATCTCATCCATCGTACACTTTCTTTAAAGTGGTATTTATAAACGAAGACTGATAAGGAGAGTATTGGATTGCTTTTATTTACAGTAGGTAATATTTACCTTGAATGAGTGTTTTGAAAATATACATTAATATAAGTCACAATCTACCACAAATCTATTGTGCCATGTATATGTAAATTTTATTGATGCAACAACAACAACAAAAACAGGTCAAAAATATATAGAGTGGCTTTTATTTTATTTATTGTTTCGGCATTAACTTTGTGGTAAGACTTGTTTTACTTTCCCCTCTCTTTATTTATAGAACAATTTTATATTTTATATTTTAGTTACTATACAGACCTGAATGATGGAAGTTTAACATCTGAAACATGTAGTCTATAATAAAACTCAAGTGGTAAAAAACAAGTGTTTTCTTTAATCATTGTAGAGTGGCTTTAATATACGGCTTAAAAGTATATTTTAGAATGTATGATTGTAATCCTCAAAATTTAAATATTTTACTTCGTGATGATAAAATTTACTCAAATATACCTGTGCGTTGTGCGGTGGGGTATTGTTTGTTTAAAAAACTTGTAATTAAATTATTTTACAAATTTTGTGTCAAATAAGTTTTGTTTTTTTTTTTTTTTTTGTTTGCAGGTTCGTGGCCATGTTAGATTTTTTTTAAATCGTTTATCTTTGATGGAGATATTCTGCATTATAAAAAATTATATATCCGAATAGAACTTGGAATGCGTCCCTACTCTGTAGATTTCTGGACGTGAAATTTGCTATAAAGGCGTTACATCAATAAACCCCTACAATTTCATTAATTATTACTTTTGACTGTGCGATGCTGTGTTTACCATAAAACATCATTTCCGCCACTTTGACAGCGACACAACCCTTTTTTATTATGTCTTCAATTTCCTTGCTTTATTAAATCCCCACGGCGACAAAATGTACAAAAATTATTAAACAGTCCTCTTCATCAAAAATTTCTAAACGAATACCAAATACGAAACTGAGGACGATAAAATAACACACCCTTTTTTTAACATGGCTTTAAGCATGCTTTCGTGGTTGAAATGCATTTCTGTGATGAAATTTAATAAAAAATGTGTAATTAAAAACAAAACTTTTAAATCTAAATTTGATAGCGAATACAACACCTTATCTCAAATACTAAAAAATAGAATATGCTGTTGTTCATTTCAATAAAATTAAATACTTTAAAATAAAATACCAGACCAGAACGGTGAACAAAGCGCATTGTATAAATTGGTCACTTAAGTCAGCCAGTGCCAGGTCATAAACCCTTGGATACTCGGGGTTCTTTATTTCTTTCGTATAAGAAATAGAAACTTGGTTTCAATTTTTTACACCTATAATATGTACATTAAAAAAATATTCCAATGAGTATGTCCATACGTAATTTGTATGTAAATAAGTACCTACCTATGAAATGTTTGCATGAGTTGATTTTAATATCAAACATTGGATATAGCATTCTGATATACGGCAAAGGTCTAAAAACGCCCTTTGATTAGTTTTTTGTTCATACATGTCGAGTTATTGTTGTATTTTTATGAATAGCAAAACGAAAAATTTACTGTAGGTACCTACTTTCCCATAGTCAAAGGTCTATAATTTAAATTAAAGTTATTATATAAAATAAATAGTTATCACCTGAAAATAACTACCAAATCAGCTAATGTAATCAAAGTTATTCTTAATTATTTTTGAAAATATTACATGAGTTATCTTTTTCACTGTATAGACAATTAGAGATTCGAGGTTTTATTTCGATTATAACAATTATTTCGTAAAATTCGTAAATGCATGAATTAACAATAATGAATAAGTATGTAAAAAAGTTAGGAATGGTGACAATCGAACGTTAAAAAAATTTGTAATTTTTTAAAAATAATTTTTTGTAAATGTTTTTTAAAATGAGTATATTAGAAACCCTTTTACTATTAATTAAATAGATTGACATTAATAAATAAATAAAAAAAGTTCCCATAAATGAACCATCTTGGATATTTATTTTTTTCAAAAAAGGATGATTTTGAAAATTTGTTTTCTATTAAATCTTTAACGTTCGCCTCCGTAGTGTAATGGTCAGCACGCTCGGCTACCGTTCTGGAGGTCCCGGGTTCGATTCCCAGGGGGGTCAAATAAATATAACTGATTTTTTTCACTGTAATATTTATTCAATATTACCCTGGACTGGTCCTGAAGCGGGGGGCTGATCACCTTTCCTTCATGTGTAAACGATCAAGATAACACTGCGTTTATATAAAGCAGTGCCCTATGCACCATTGAGGTGCGGATAAGGGTTTAATTTTTTAATAAATCTTGGTATTTTAGTGATATCAACAACAACAAAAAAATATGAAAATGTTCAATAATTACAAAAAATATATTTTTTTAAAAATGGTTACACATAAGTATCGATAGTGAGTACCAAAAAATGTAATTTAATAAAGTAAATTAAGTCATTATGCTAAATTAAAAAGGGGTTTTTAAAAATAAGTGGTTCAGAACAAGGCTCGGATTCGTTTCATTGGGTAATATATTAGTAATAATGAAGCCTGAAGTGCGGAAATAATAATTCGATTAGGCGAGCTTTAAGAAATTTCCGTACAAAACCTTTGTTTGAAACAATTGAGGTTTTGGCCTTAATGGTTATTTGAGTCTAAATTGTATCAAGGAGAAGATTATAGTATGATGTTTACTTGAATACATTTTACTGTAAGCTCGAACTTCATTTATTGATTCGGCATCACTTTTGGGTAATAAAATATACTATCCATATTGAATTTAACTTTCACTTAGTCATTAACAATAATTATCAAAATGTATTGTAAGGCGCATAACAGATATGTATTTATATAAATTTATATATATATATACATTGAGACTAGCTCCTGATACCATTACAGGGTAATATTTAAAAATCTAGTCTGAATTTCTGCATTGGATTTTTATTTGTATTAAAATTCTCCATAGTAAACGGATCACGAGTATCTGGAATTGATTTGCATTGTGATTGACATTTTTCGAGACATTGGCAAGTATGAGACGCGTGCTGCCCGCGTTTCGTTTTCATAGTCCACGTGAGTGAGGAGGAAAAGGGATTACAGTGAATTGTGCTTACATAATGAAAGAAAAAAATATTTATTGCGATGCGAATCAAAGCATTAAATAATGTGGACCGTTTGTCTATAATATCCTTGCATTTCATCGAACTGATCAAATTTGTATTTCAGTAAAAAATATACGAAATCTTAAACTTTTTCAGATTAACGAAGAAAAATAACATCGGGATATTTTTGTGACCGCATAAAAAATTGAAGATCAAGTCAAAATTAATTTGAGACGAAAATACGAAAGTTTACGTAATTTCAGATCAATTCAACAAAGTGAAGTGAACCGAAATCGCGATAATTTTTTAACAAAAAATTAATACATAATTTTTATTCACCATAAGCTCCTTCTAATTTAATATATTCAACTCATATATCCATGAATTTGCCATGATCGAGTTATCACCGGGTCAATAAACAAAAAAAGGAAAGGTATAATACTGCTTGACGAAAAAATAATTTATTATTTAACTAACTAACTAATTAACCATCACGCTGCTTGCCGTAGGAGTAGCCAGAGAGAATAGAACGTATTAAATACATAATTTTATTTTATTTTAAATTTAAATCTTTACTTTTCAAAAGAATTTTATCAACTTTCACATAGTACTAAAGTTTTACTTTAAATATAATTGTTATTTGATGGAAATAAAAACTAAATAATGTCAGAATCTAACCTAATCTGGTTTTTAATACTGAGTTTCACCAAACCAAATCTAAACTTATCTAATCCTGATGTTATGACATATTTATATCGCTCTCCTAATTATTTCACAAATTGAAAACAATAAAAAGAATGTTTGAATACCATAAAAATTAGTGGAAAGATGATATTATTTGAAATAATGTCTGATTGACTCTTAATCCATCGCCCTGTTAGAGCTTTTTCAAGTAATGTGTAAGCACTCCATGGGTGCCCTTATTATGGAGATATATAAAAAACGAATGCATGGTTTAAATAAATAAATAATTTAATTTTTATTTGAAGCAATAACTTTGCGATTTTCCGTTTTATAATTGAAATATAACTTTGTTTTGAAATCACCATAAATACTTTATTATAACTTAATTATAATAAAATATTTACAGTGCTTTTTAAAACAAAGTTACATTTTAATTATAAATGAATAATATATTTAAAACCCTACATTGGAAAATTTTCGATAATATAATCGTAAGAAAGTAGCATTTTCAGTATTTTTCTTATTTTTTCAGCGCTCATATAAATTCAGCAGATACTTTTTTTAACCAATCTTTAAAAAAAACTTTGCAGACGTCGAATCCATAAAAGTATAATATGAAAAGACTAAAAATTTCATTCAATGTGTATTTCTTTATAGATAAGTAGGATTATGAAATAAATCTTCCAACGCATGTCTGCAAGTAATTTGTTTTAAATTATATATGTGCGCATTTCAATGTTTAAGTTTATATTAAAGAAAATTCAATTAAGCGCAGTTCTCCTCTAATATTTTTTAAAGCTTTCAATTTAAATGATTATCCTTAAGGGAGTGTTTTCCACAGAAACTTTATATATTTTCCCGAATGTCGTAAATTGTTTTTAAGTACTTTTATGAAATATTTTGTGAATAAGTAATTTTTGTGAATAAATAAAAGCATCCTATTAATGAAAAATGAGTTACTGAATCATTCGTATTTTTTGAAAAGTAAAATAAATAGTTATAGTTATGGCAGAATTTTGGTAAAAATGTCAATTTTTCAAACGTCTTAGGAGAGGTCACATTACATAATAATTAGTAAGTGCAACTTTCCATATGCAAGTGTTGATCTGTGAAAGTACCATGTTCCGATCAACTCTGATGGAAACACTTATATCTGATATTTTTCAAATGTTTGTCAATAAATATCTTAATGCCTTGTTTCCTTTTATTCAGAACGTAAACGCCCTCATTTTGACAATCAGTTTTACATATAGTCGTAATAAGACCTGAAAAATTGCAAAAAGAAATCCAGTAAACCTTCAAAGCGGCCATTGTGGATCAAATCGAATATTTTGAATAATATGATAGAATAATATACGTACCGAAGGTTTTGTTCAACTGAGTGAAAAGGCTTTACGAAGTTCGCTTTTTCACCCTGTGTATGTTTTTAGCGCCACATTTAGGGGAGGAAAATAATAGCCAAAAGACATTTACGAATGTGTACAAAAATGGTTTATCGAATACACGAGTAAAATGTTCAATATTTAGGAGAAAAATTCTTCTCTCGGCACCCAGTGATGTATATATAATGTATTATTACTTTGTATTGAATATTCAAACAAATCATTTTATTTTTGTGAACATTTTGTGCTTTATAAGAAATCACGTACTCATGAAAGACCTTCGTATGTTTTGACTAGATTTGTTGTGACATTCTTTAAAAAAATCGAGTTGCTATAATTACTGAAAAGTACGTAATTATGTCAATATAAAATTAATTGTAGATTGAAAGGTAGTTATTGTATTTATGTATTTATTTTACCATGAACTCTTAACTCACGAATATTTTTTTTAACATAAGATTTGAACACAAATTATGATGGGCAGTTCTTCGCCTCTTCCACGTTCATGCATCTCCTCATACATACCCGCCGATTGTTACGACTCCTAAGTAAAATAAATAACTTTTAATAATATGTATATGTTTTATTTTGTGAAATAAATATTAAAAATACCCACATTTGCCAAATATTTATTTTTACCATGTGTTCTAAAAACTTGGCATTTTATTTTACAAACTTTTAATACAAAATGTTAAAAAGAGCTACAAGTTTCCCGAAGGGGAGAAGCGATAGAAAAATATTATCTTCTAAAGTGGCGAATGGATATTTGTATATTTTGGATATTTTCCCGTACATTTTGTGGCACATGAAGGCGTTGTTTTTATAAACCGATATATTTTCACCAACTAAATATACATAAACCATGAAATTTTAAAGAAAAGGGAAACCATATCGGGCTTTAAATAGACACATAAAGACAATTAATTTTACAAGTCGACGTAAAATTATTGGAAGCGACGAAATCATAATTTTAAACAGAAATGAATCGAGTTTTGTTTATTTTTTTTAAATATCTGTTAAAAGGTTTATTAACGTATTTGCATATGTTGCTTAAGGTCAAGACACTGAAAGGAAGAAAGAGGCTTTTTCTTCGGCTCTGAATACTGATGAAAATGCTCATGCTAATTCTACAGTAGTGAGTTATTTTATGGAGTCACTAGGCAATTCCTGTAACGTGTTGTACTAACGTGTGTCGGGTTGTGGTCCCGTGGTTAGTGTCGCAGACTCTTAAGTCAGAGTTTCTCGGTTGAACTCACTTTACCACAATTTGATACCTATTTCTAATAATGAACCGCTTAGGCTCACAGAAATAGTATGAAATTGAAATATTTGTGTGAGTAATAAAAACACAAATATTTATCTAAAAAAAAAAAACGTTGTATAATAATATCGATAAAACACCAAAATGGATACATTCAAACATATTTTTATACATGTAAATATGTTAAACCCGAATACCGTTAAAATAAATAAAACTGACTTACGTTAAATATGAAAGTTATTATCTACCTCTAAAATTTTCAGACTCTCACGAACCAACGAATTCACTAGATATTGGTAAAAAATTCTACATGAATTGAGAGACATATCTTTTTTGTATAATTAAAATGTAACTTTGTTTTGAAATCACTATAAATATTTTTTTATAACTTAAGTAAGACTTCTTGATAAAGAAGCGGTTATCTTCGAAACCGGTAGACATTACAATTAAGTTATAACAAAATATTTATAGCGATTTTAAAACAAAGTTAAATTTTGATTTTTTAATAAAAAATCACAAAGTTAGTGCTTCGAATATAAATTATACATATATTTTTATTTATTTTTTGATGTTTCAGTATCTCAAGTTTACTATGAATAATATAATGAACCCTTTCACAACACGTTACTGAGAAATGTTAGGAAAAGTCTGATAAACAGTAATACTTAAGGGTGGCAGCCCTTCTATCGATGGAATGGCAATTTTTCCCAACAATATATACATATTTTCAGATAGAACAACCCCTGACCTAAAAACAAAAAGCGATGAAATTTACGGTAAAAATAAAGTTCTGAAATATCTCCACAAAGTTCGATGCCAGAAAGTAAAATGGTTTGATGTGACACTTCGGTATGAATTTTGTTATTAAAAATATTTTACGAGGAATGCTTTTTTATAATAAAAAATAGAAACGCCAGGATTAGGGAAATATGCAAGATAGAAAATGTCGTTAGGTGGGGAAGGCAATGAAGGAGACAATGGTATGCGCATGTAAGTAGTATGGAACCTTCCAGACTCCCCAACATAGCACTGTACGGCCAATCCCATGATAGACGACTCCCGGGCAGACCGCCAAAGAGATGGATTAACAGCAGGGAATCGCAGGAGGCTGATTTCTATTAATAAAAGGCCACTAGGCCTATACCAAGAAGAAGAAAAAGAAGAAGAAAAGCTTTTTACGTCGAATGTTTCCGGTAAGTTTCGCAAAAACTTGTTATTCGGAAATTTGGGTCCATGTTTTTTGATTATTTATATACCATATATCGAAAGTGCGTATCCATGCCGGTAATAACACAATGAGATTTGGGTACAGAAAAACATCTCTTAACGCTTTTTTTAGTATTACGCGTAATTCTCCAAAGTCTTTGTTCATTGTTGATCATTACTGAAGATACTGTGATCAGAGATCAATTTTTCGGTAATAAGACGACCTCGTTGAACGCTGTTTTATTTAGCGGCGAAATTTATTATGTAGATGTAGAAGTATCCTTCGCGTTATGCAGGATCTTACCAAACTAAAATATTTTTGAGTGTTATCGTATTTGAATAATGAGAAACGACGTTTATTTGACGAATAAAAGTTCTCTAACGACCTGTCTCTATTTTTTCAACCCTCTCTCTGAATTAAAAAAAAACATTTTGAAAGCCTTTTTTTAATTGAAAACAATTGGACAACTAATGAACAAGAAAGTAAGATTTGATTACAATTTAATTTTCAGTTTTTCATATTTGTATTGTAGGTATTTGTTTTAAATGCAAAAATGCCCTTTAAGGCACTTTGCTCTCCAGCGTCGATTTCACCTTAAGACTCGATTCTTTCGTCGAAGTCTCCATTTAAACTCACTGAACTATTTCCTGTGTCTATGAATTTTTATTGTATAAATATGCGTTCGCATAGAAATATTTCTTAGTATTTTACTATTTCTATGTGAATTATTACTCTTGTTTTGCTTATCTGTACATAATGTGACGTTACATAGAAAAAAGGAGGGTTTGGAGTTGTTTAAGGTTAAGTAACTGTATTAATTTGATGCTAAATTACACCAACCTCACTTGAAATATAGATATTACAATACGGGGCTGACGACCGTCATAGGCTGGTTTAAGTGATCACTTTACACACGTGTAACATTCACCAATTCTACCCATTATTGACAACCACACTACTCAAATTCTTGGAAGTTCTATATACATGAACCAATTTAGAAACCTTGTTCTTGAATCACTAGAACTTCACTAGAGACATCTATTGGTGAGATGTAAAGAAGTTTTTTACTAAGCAGAAACTCTTATATTAGTATGTGAGGTCCGTATCCAGGATTATAATCACACACATGAGAAACGCCAGAAAATACCATTTTCATTGTTATTATTTAAGCTTATAATTTGACCAGATAATTTATTTACAACATTTTGAGTTTGTCCAAATACTTGTTCACAAAATCTGGATTATCTCTAATTACAGAAATCTGTAATTGGAGATAATCCAGATTTTGTGAACAAGTATTTGGACACATTTAAAGAAATATATTGTTTAAAATAACTTAAAAGTTCTAGGAAGTTAATGATATGTTTTATTTTATTGTTATATTGCCATTTACATGATTTGTGCTTCTGACTTAAGCTTTTTTGGAATTCATTACATTTCCACTCACTTGTGGAAAACCGTATTTTTATATTTATCTTATAATGTTTACTCATTTCGAATATGAGTTCAGATATTGTTTTAAAAATAAAAAAAAATGTAATCAGTAGTTTTTTTTTAATAATTTTAAAAACCGATAGAATTATTCAAGAACTTCGTAACAGATTTTTTTTTATTCAAATTCAATGTTATAAGTCGTAAAAAATGCCCCCATATCTAAAATGGGATAGTGGAAACATCGACAATGGGGAGAGGCTTTAGTCATTGTCATATTGTTAATTATGGGTTTATTGTTTTTCATGTTTTTTCAAATAAAATTCTTTTGCAGTTTATAACTTTTTATTTACATAATCTTTATAATTTACACTTCTTTTTCATTATAATAAATATATACATATATTCTTATTATACCCAAACATTTTACTTATAAAAAATAAAAAAAATACAACCACTCTTTAGGCTCGAAGTCGTGTAGAAAAGAAAAGTCCGGAAGAAATGTTTAAGTTATCTACATAACGTAGTTAACACTCTATCTATCCTTTGTAATCAACCACTTCGTTGCTAGTAAAGTAAATGAGTAGAAATGGGTATATACGAGTAGTTAGAGTTTAATTATTATCGTATTATAAGGTAAAGGTAAGTTTAAATATAACCCGCACATATATTTTTGATATAATAAATAAACCATCATGTAAAATTTATCGTTTAACTATTATTCACGGAGTCTCAGGTGATATCGAGAATAGTTATTATACTTCTAATCAATACATATTTATATAAATCAAGTACGCTTTCATTCCCACAGGAATTCACTAACCCCTTCTACTCCTAAACCTCAAACTGTATCCAATTTACCAAATAAACATTTCCCAAATACAACATTTCGAGTGTGACCAAAATTTTGTTCTCAAATTCTGGATTTGGTCCACTGAAGAGTTATTTGTATAAAAAAAAATATTTCGATATGTCAACATGGATGAAGGAGAATATGGAAGTCTAGACATTTACGGGGCTTACTTGTCATTGGCTGGTTTAAGTGATAAAATTCATAAGTAACTTTATACACTGTATAACATTCACAATTCTACCTGTGGTTGACAACCATGAGCATGTTGTAAGCATGTTACAAGTAAGTGTTGAAGTGTATATTAGTATTCAATAATTTGTTTTCGTAAACAAAACAAGTCTGGCAAAGTATTGAACCCAACGCTTCCTCCATTTGAAAATGTATATATAAACATATAAATTTTATTCCTTTTACATGTAACATGAATAATTGACAAAAAGTATTGTTTTCCCATGTATTTTTCTGAAAACTTATAAATATACCTACGTTGAAATAATTGTATTTTACTATCGAATATTAGAATATTGTGTAACGTCTTTCCTCGGGGTGAAAGAAGACAAGATAGATAAGTACTGTCATTCCCAGTTCAGCACTAAATCACAAGATTAATATTGCGAGTATGTCACATGTGCGAAATTCACTATGTACGGTTTATTGTATCGGCATTGTAAAGTTCAAGGGTCAGAGGTCCAATTATGAAACCCTTACTTAACAACTTAAGTTTTCTTAAGCCTAACGGTTTATATTCTATGAATAGAGACATTTAACATAAACAATTGAAAATTAAATGTGATTTCTTTAATATTTTTCGCAGATACTTTGTGGCACATTTTATGAACTTTATAAAATTAAACAACTCTGTACTAACCACTTTTTTATTTTAAGTACACATTAACCTACCGTTTCGATAAGAACCTTGTCATCATCAGGGTTTTTTTTTTAATTTTAAAACATTTAAATTCTCATAATTAATTACATTCCGTTACCAAAAACTAAATCCTTAATGTTATTGTGCATTGCGTAGCAACTCCAAATAACAACTAATGGAATCACCCAAAAAACAGTATGACGATGACAAGGTTCTTGTCGAAACCGGTAGATTAAAGTGTACTTTTAATAAAAAAGTGTTTAAAACAAGGTGGTTTAATTTTATAAAATTAAAGGTGATATTTATTTGCTATCGTTTTCAATTTAAAAAAATGTTATACCGAGTTAACAATGATAACTTAAATGGTGATTAATTAATTCTGAAAATTTATTACTAGCGGTTTTGACATTTTGAAACCGGTTGACAATCAGTTTACACAGAATTTTTAATTTTACTGAAGTGAAAATTACTTTTTTGTCGAATAGAAGTGAAGTTAAACTTATCTGCTCTACGAAATCTTTTCTCTTTAATTCCATCCCAGATGGTAGCTTACAACAGATAGATAATGCTTTAACTACGTTATGTTCATTTATAGACTTTTACATTCTTTCCGGTCTCTTATTTCTAAGAATTAAAGGATTTTAAAACCAGTTGAAAATAGTAATAATTAGAATAATAATAAAATAGAAAATATAAATAATCAATCGAAATTTCATATGTATTTTCTAGTACCGTGCGTCAAAAGGGTCGCTCCGGACTCTTATTTACGTCAAAAACACCCTTGATCGCCATGTTCAACGAAATTTTCAAGAACAGTCGCAAAACAAATCACTACCTACCTAGTATCTGCATTTTTAGCATAATGAATGGTATATTTCCTACTTGTCACAAATTGAAAATTTATGTAAGTAAAAAATTTATTTTGAAAACGTACGTGTTAGTTCTATTCAGGGCTTTTTTAAAAACAAATAAGGTGCCGGAACTCACTTCATGTCAAGCTTTTAACTAAAAAAATATATAAGTTAATTGAATTATCATTTAAATATTCATTACAATTGTTTTTTTTTCATTTTGACCAATTACGTCTATAAAGATTAAAATCATGTATTCGCAAATATTGTTTCATCTAATTGGTTTTGAAAATTAAAAAAAAAAATATTGTTGAATAAAGGTGCCGGAACACCGTTTCACCGCGTCACATGGAAAAAAGCCCTGGTTCTTTTTATTATTAATTATTTTTCTAATTTTTTCGATTCTTGACCAATATTAGGTGAAAAATTTGATGCAAAACAAAAAGTAATATTTATATTATCCACTGACACTTCGTGATGGAATTGCATTTTTAATTTATTATTAGATTAAAACCAATATTTTTAGCTTTTCCACTTTTTTATTTGACCAGCGACCGGGTTTCGTCGTTACCGACATCATCAGACTGGTCTTTACCGTCGTTACCGACATCATCAGACCAGTCTGATGATGTCGGTAACGACGAAACCCGGTCGCTGGTCAAATAAAAAAGTGGAAAAGCTAAAAATATTGGTTTTAATCTAATAATAAATTAAAAAGTAATATGACGTCATTAGACATTAGGCAGTAAGTTTGCAAGAGTCGCTTGTTTTTTGTACATTCAAATTATTTATTAAACAAAATTCTACAATCATTAAGTTTTTTTGAGACTGTATGGTTTATTTGATCAGACCGATTTTGATGTCAATTGTTCAAATTACTTGATACAAGAATTCTCAATCATAGTATCGTGTTTACCACAACTAATACTATCGTACTGTTTCCCCTCAGGGGTAGGCAGAGAGGATGGAATACCACACTCCTTTGTGTTGATAAATACATATTTATTTATTTTCCAAAACATATTACATGCATAAGTCATACATATATATAATATTCCCGGCTATTTACTCTTATCTTCAAATTATTTTTTTGACAACATTAGGAGTGTGTCCGAATACTTGTTCCTGAATCTGGATTATCTCCAATTAGGAGTTATTTTTAAATTATTGTATTTGACATCTCAACAAAGATGAAGAAGAATATGGAAGTCTGAAAATTTACGGGCATTTACTCCTACCTTCGTATACATCCATACGTCTAGTCCACATATCCTCCAATTACATAGACTTTTGACATCACCAGATTTTAGGTTATGATTGATCTGGTCGCGCAAAGTATTTTCGACCATCATTCTCTTGTCATTCTTTCTTAGTCATTCTCTCATTATCCGTTCGCTCCACATGTGCATACCACCTTAAAAACTTATTTCTCCATAATTTCCCACGCATTTTCTATAGTAACATAAAGCTATAGAGTCTATTTAAATATTTGTAATATTCTCACCGCTTCAGAAAAAGGCAAAATGTACGTAATTATCTAAATCACTCTCACCCTCGAGTTGAGCCGGAGCGGATTATCCAGCAACAAGATGCTGCAAAGAATAGGCGTCCTTTCCAAGTGGGAGCTCATGAAACATTGATTAGGTACATATATTTTAATTAAAGGATTAACTTACATTAAGTTTTAGTACGTTCCGCTTTTGGAAAATCTTTCTTAATCACTTTAATAACCATGAAACAAAAAAGCAAGTAGCAAAAAAAATTAAATAAACAATGAAAAAAATAACATATTTTTATAAAGCTTTAAAAATGGGCTTTTCTATTATACTTATTATTATTTCCACATCCATCCAATCAATTCTAATCTCAAGTGAACAATCAAACCAGCCCATAGTAGGTCGTAAGACCTGTAAATACACTATAACGATACAAATAAAATTCCATATTTTTTATCATAAACTTTTCGTATTATTTTTTGACATCTCATCAAAGACGAAGAAAAATATGGAAGTCTGGGCATTTACGGGGCTGACGACCGTCATAGGCTGGTTTACATACGTGTAACATTCATCAATTCTACCCGTTATTGACAACCACACTATTCAAATTCTTGGAAGTTATATATTGAAACAGTGTTCTTGAATCACTAGAACTTCACAAGAGACTATTGGTGAGATAAAAAGAAGCTTTTTATTGAGCAGAAACTCTTTTATTAGTATGTGAGGTCTCGATAATAATCACACATGGGAAACGCCAGAAAATATAATTTTCATTTTGATCATTTAAGCTTATAATTTGACCAGATAATGTATTTACAACATTTTGAGGGTGTCAAAATACTAGTTTACAAATCTAGATAATCTCCAATTATAGGAATATGTTTCGTGTTATTTTTTTTTTGACATCTCATCAAAGATGAAGAAGAATATGGAAGTTTGGTCGTAAATGCCCAGACTTCCATATTCTTCTTCATCTTTAATGAGATGTCAAAAAATAATATGAAAAATACTACTATAATTGGAGATAATCCAGATTTGCGAACAAGTCTTTGGACTCACCCAAAATATTGGATATTATTTTAAGCGTGGCCTTTTGGTTTTTATATGTGAAATATAATTTAACGGTATGGTTAATTGTATAACCCAAGCATTAAATAGAACTCATGTAAATATGGACAAGCCACCCGCTAGGTTACAAGAGAAATCACTATGGCATAATATGTGAAAAGTAGTGCGGATCTCTATACCATTAATCTTTATTATCTTTTAGCTATTTTGAACCAATTTTGAAAGAAAAAATAAAAAAACTTGAACGTTTTTCGTTGTTGTTGAATTTTTTTTTTGAGAATGTGATAAAAACGTTGATATGTTTATATTGTTAACCAGACAATCGCTGTGGATCTTCCTCGCATAACATCTAGAGGAAGACAAAAGAATTCATGGATGCTGCAGAGAGATAACATGATTCGAAGCCATGGCCTAGGTGACGTTGCATATGACAGAAGGACCTACAACCTGAGGATGAAGAGAGCCGACCCCAATAGTCTTTAAAGACTAAGCAAATGTTATACGCTATAATGATTAATAATGTATTTTGCAGTTACAGCAAATAAACACATATTAGCGAAAGCTAAACTGACTCGCACAACGGAGTCCTGGTTTCAATCCTAATTTATGGTAGTGAAGCATGGAGTTGGCATAAGAAGGATGGATCTCTCAGAAAGGTAAAACGATGTATGATGGATGTTCGAATAGTGAAATAAGGAATGCAAAGCTGAGATAAGCATATCGATAAAATTAAGAAAGGTGTGTTGAGATGGTTTGGACATTTGGAACGAATAAGTGAGGAAAGAACGGTAAAATAAATTTATGAGGGAAATCCAGTTGGAAAAGGAGCAGAGGAAGACCGTGAAAAACTTGGTAGAATCAGGTGTGCCAAAAACTTGAAAGCGGTCAGGTTCCTGGAGTCGAAATAATCGGCGAGTATGTATGAGGAAATATATGAACGTGGAAGAGGCGAATAATGTTTTTAAAGACAGAGTGGTGTAGCGTTCTATTTTCTCTGCCTACCCCTCCCGGGAAGCGGCGTGATGGTTAGTTGGTTGAGCAAATTTTATATTTTAAATGTATCATAATGGGATTTATTGGAATGGAATATGGCCGGCAATAAAAAAATTATATACTAATTTAATTCAAAAAGATCTCACTAGATGTCATAACTCGCATCAAAATATAATGTGTAGTTTCAGCAGCATTGCGTTCACATAGACATTTATAGTAAAATTAAATCCGACGCTTTCGTTATGCCACCCACCCTTATAATATAATCATAATTGAGGTAGAGAGCTCTCTTTGTGTGATGTCCCTTCTATCTTGAGAGGCTCATTGCGACCTACGAGTGTGACACAAAGACCTTGCATACGAGGCCATATTCATTAAATATATTTAAGTAATTCTTGCTGAAATATTTGCAAAAGTGTCTTAACGTGTATTTCCAAATTTTAAAATAATATACCAGAAAATCAAGATAGTCAGAACTTTTCTTTTTCCGAATAAAGAATTTTCTAAACGAGCAGAGACGAAGTAGTGTGGTTGTCAATCGTGAGTAGAATGGTTTATGTTGTACGTGTGTAAAGTGATCACTTTGCCAGCCCAAGACAGGTCATAAGCACTGTTAATACCTAACCTTCCGTATTCTTCTTCATCTACGTTAAAATGTTAAAAAAAGTGTAGAAATCCTTAATGTATACATTTCAATTAAAACATTTTTGAAATGAATTGTTCAAACTTACGAAATCTGTAAAATGTTTGAAATTGTAACCGAAATCCCAAACTAAGTAATAAATTAAGTGTATTCTACTTTAACTCATTTAAAATTGACATTTTACCTTGTGAATCACTGATTAGCAGAAAATATGTACCCATTTATTTCCTTCGGCAATTAAACACTTTGAAAAACTACTATTTTTGCATTTTTTCATACTTTCGTTAGTTTAAGTGACGTCAGCCTGAAAGTGGCTTTCGTTAAATTGCTATTGCTCATATTCTTCGATTTCCTGACCGATATAAGGTCAAAAACAACATAAAATGTTCACTGAAAATGTCAGACACTAGCGATACCTATACGAAAATAGCATAAATTTACATTATAAAAATTAAGAAAAACGTGTAATACAACAGGGATAAGTCTTGACTGTTTTTTGTTATATGTATTATTGTAAAATTAAGAGTCGACATTTTTTATAGAATAGGCCTATTTTGAATCCCAAATGCTTCTTCGTACTATGAATAATAACTTTAAAAACGAAAAAATAATTAAGAGCAGTACGTAATGAACTTTTTTTTTCTGTAAAAGAGAAATATTTTGTAGATTTTTTAAAGTGATTTTATTATTTACAAATATACTTAAATTTCCTACTATTTTTTGAGCCTAAGCGGCTCATAATTAGAAATAAGTATCAAATTGTGGTAGAGTTCGAACCGAGAAACTCTATCTCAAGAGTCCGCGACACTAACCACGTAATTGTAATTTGAATAATGAAATCGCCATTTACTTTGTAACATTTCAATATTTTTTATTTAATTAAACTTGTATAAAGTATACTTAAATTTAAACATTTGATTATCTACTGATAGTAGGAATGTTCTTTCGAAACCAATAGAAAGATCAGTTTTTTTTCTAACTAAGATAGTTAAATCAAGGGGGATAAAAATTATTATAAATTATGTTTATAATAATTTTTATCCCCCTTAGAACCGAACCTAGGCCTACCACCACCGGAGCCAACCACGATAATCACTCACCATAAGGGCGGTTTTCACCGTTAGTTTTACGTAGGTCTAATAAACCTTTTACTACTAAGCATGCGTGAATTATTCTCAACCAACAATAGAGGTTTAAGGAAATTTGGCAATAGATTTAAAAACATATTGTGTAAGTCTTGAGCATTGTACATTTCTATACAAAATCGTGAGAACTTTTCGAGCAATATATTAGTTTAGCTTGTAAAAAGTTTGCGTGTGTCCATTATAAATAAAAATGGAGTGTTTCACGACTGATTCTACGAAGCAAAATATTTATTGACTGAAAGTGTTCATCATTCCGACGAGCTCCGTACTTGATTGAAAAAAACTTTAGTAAATCACCGCAGGATTTATTTTGAAGCAATTTCTGACGCCTTTTCCACCGAGACATAAACTTTTAATAAAACACCTAATAAAAGATTTTGGGAAACTTTCCAGGGCGAGTTCGCGGTGCCTACTTACATTTCATATCGTCAAGAACACGAACGGAATTCATAATCGTCCCCGTAAATTGAATAGCCGTAAACAAAAAACAAAATAAAAAATGGGACAAAATAAAATGATTGGATAAGATGGCCTCAATACAAAACGGAAACAGTGGCGAATTCCGCGGGAATTTATTTCCAAATCACGTTCGAAAAACACGCCGACACTCTCCTGCCCCCAGCGGGAAAAATTAAAATAATAAATTCGGCTTTAGAATCAATCTTGACTTTCGAGAAAAAAATTGTTGGTTTTTCGCGCGTAGATTATTAATTACATCCAAACAAAAATAGCCATACAAAATAAAAGAGAATATTTTCGCGTTACAAATTTTGAACAGGATGAGGAAATTATTATTTATGGTAATAAAAAGATGAATTCGTAAATCAACATAAAAATAAATCAAAATTTTATAATGCGTTATGCGTTTCAAAAAGTCATAATTCTGATTATAATGTCGATATTCTTTTGTCTCATTTTATATATTTAATTAGGTTAACAAAAAAGAAGTTTTGCATGAATGACCAATTTAAAAGTAGATTTTAATAGAAAGAAAGTGCTTTGTTTTGCATAAAGAAATAAATATTAAGAAAATAAAATGTTAATATTTACTTATTTACAAGTATTGTATTAAACTACATATGTATATACATATATATATATATATATATATATATATATATATATATATATATATATATATATATATATATATATATATATATATATATATATATATATATATATATATATATATATATATATATATATATATATATATATATATATATATATATATATATATATATATATATATATATGTACAGTGGGTGGCCAAATTATTAGGGACACTTTGAATTTCCTGTAATTTACATGATCAAATGAATTTAATTAGCAAATAAATAGGTTTTTTAACAATTTTTTTATTGATTGGGGTGCTTTATTTAGAATGTAGAAACAATATAATCATACATTTAATAAAAGTAATTTATTTTTATCATAAAAAGCGATTATTCAAAAATTTTAGAAAAAACCTTAATATTTAGTAATAACACCCTTTGCTGAGATTACAACTTCCAAACGTCGGGGCATGCTTTCTATGCAGATTTTTGCATTGTGCCGAAGATTAAGGTTACCATGCCATACTCTGATAAGAGTTTCTATCAGTAACCGCTTGGTGGTGATGACTTTTTTATCCATTTCCCGTTTCGTTAGCCTCCAAATGTTTTCAATGGGGTTCATATCCAGCAAATTGCCCGGGCAAGGCAAAACACATACTCAATAGACGTTTTTTTCAGCCAGGAATGCGGTAACACTCCTGGCTTTATGACATGGTACCTATTCATGCATAAACACATACTCTTCATCACCAGGGAACCATTCCTTAGCCTCGGCTGGAGCCGACTTTTCAGCACTCGCTGGTACTGGTCTTGCCTCATGGTCCCTTCCATGATATAGAATCGTCCCATACCCTTAAATGAGATCATGGACCACAACATTATGCTAAGAGGGTGTTTTTAGCCCTCTTCACAAGGCAGTCCGGTTGGAATTTTTCTCCTGGGCCACGTCAGACGAATGAAGTTTTTCCCACCAAAATTTTAAATGTTGACTCGTCTTAGAAGCAGACCTATAAAGTATTACCATGATTGCAAAAATGTGTATTTTTAATTATCTTTTTATTTCATTTTGCAAATATAACTCGAATATAACTCGAATTATACTCGATTCCAGTCCGAAACAGTCATATTTCGGTGTTTTTTGGCCCATAAGAGTCGTTTTTCTTCATGTCTCAGTCAGGCGTGGTTTTTTGGTTGGACGTCGACCCATTAGATTTACTTCAACTAACCGTCTCTGAACTGTCCTTATGAAGACGTTAAGTCCTTCTTCGTTTATCAACAAAAATTAACAACAATTAGACAATCAACAGGCATTTTACGATTTTGGAAATAGATGTCCCTGATTTTATGGGCACCACGCGGAGTTTTGATCCTTTTTCTGCCTTTTTTTTCCAAAGCGGGCTGATTCCAGAGGCAGGTTTTTATCAATTTTTCTTTGTATCCGATGGACTCCTGACTTCGAAACATCTGTAAGTGCTGCTATTTTTCTCTGGAAATATGTGGAATGAAGTAGTCAGGTTATGACTTCCCTACATTTTCTTAGAGATATGTTTGAAGACTTGCCCATACTTAAATTAAGAATATTATGGTTCAGTTCAAACTAAATTGAATTTTAATTAAAAATTAATTGAAATTAACTTGTTGAATTAGCAAGACAAATAAATTATTAAACAATACTTACGTTTTTATGGTCTTGAACTCAAAAAACTTACACAAAAATGGTTTGAAAAAATATTAACTGAGCTCACACCAATACCATTTTTCACTAATCAACATCCAAATGAGAAAAAACCTTACTTTTTTGATATTTCACAGTATTGCCACATCTTCAAAATAATAATAATGATACCAGCAACAAAAATACATTAGAATAAATAATTGCAACGAATTTATTTGACCACAAAATTCATTTAAACTTGGAAATTACAAATAAGTACAAGTGTCCCTAATAATTTGGCCACCCACTGTATATATATATATATATATATATATATATATATATATATATATATATATATATATATATATATATATATATATATATATATATATATATATATATATATATATATATATATATTCGTGGACATAAAATAAAGATATAAAGAAAATATTTTTATTGTGTTCTTTCATATTGGAAATAGATACACTCCAATTAACGCTTTTCCATAAACAAAATCTTAATATTTATATGTTTGATTTAATATTGCGTTGTGAAATGTAAACTTCGCTATCCCAGAATTGAATACGGTCTGTTCCCCTTTTATAATGCCAGGCATCTCACAACTGCAGGGATTGAATTGGCATTGGACGCGCAGTAGGGGTGCCTCCAACCTTAGGGTTGTACGTCATATCGTCTTATGACGATAATCCAATGGGAAGATATTATTTTTTTACTCCGGAACTAACTTTTATCAGGTAACATTATGAGAATTACAAAATGTCCTGTACATACATACGAGTTTATCCAAACTCAATTTATTTGAAACATCATCCCTGATTTGTAAAAAAACCCTTTTCAAAACGCAAAAATTAAGACTTGTTTTTAATATCAACCAAAAAGAAATGTAGTTGATTCATCAAAGGCATACGTTGAGAATTGTTTTCTTGGAAAAGATTTATCTAAAAGTATTATTGAAGAAATTGCCTTTGTATCATAATATATGTTTCAAAACAAGATTTAAATTATAGATATTAAAATTGAACCAATATTGAATAAATGTACCATTCGTTAATATTTAAAAGAGCGAGTAAAAAATATAAAGCCTATCTGTATCAAAATCATGAATAATATTTTTTATGGTGTATATTAATTTAAAAATGAAGAAAAAAAACTTTACATTTTACTAACGACGCGTCGTTAATAAATTGTAAAGTCTTTTTTTATGCCCACCGTCGTGACGGTGGGCATAAATTTATACTATTAAATATATTTTTATTACAATTGATCAATGAAAGTAATTTTCTTCAAATGGCAAGTAAAATATAAAAAAATTAAATTATTGTCAAAAAAGACATCTTTGCGCGCAACATTTTTCACGATTTCACATAAGTTGACGTTGCCTGGCGTTGTGTACAAAAAATCCAGTCGACGAATATAATTTAATAAAATAATAGATTTTCTACAACATTTTGAGTGTGTCCAAATACTTGTTCACAAAATCTGGATTATCTCCAATTACAGGAGTTATTTTCATATTATTTTTTGACATCTCATCAAAGATGAAGAAGAATATGGAAGTCTGGGCATTTACGGGGCTGACGACCGTAATATAAGAGTTTCTGCTTAGTGAAAAGCTTCTTTACATCTCACCAATAGATGTCTCTAGTGAAGTTCTAGTGATTCAAGAACAAGGTTTTTAAATTGGTTTGTATATACAGAACTTTCAAGAATTTGAGTAGTGTAGTTGTCAATAATGGGTAGAATTGGTGAATGTTACACGTGTGTAAAGTGATCACTTAAACCAGCCTATGACGGTCGTCAGCCCCGTAAACGCCCAGACTTCATATTCTTCTTCATCTTTGATGAGATGTCAAAAAATAATAGATTTACTCGTGCCCATATACCATATACATTGTATGTTGGAAACAGATCAGTTTAATTTTCTCTTTGAATCCACGAAATCTTGATGTGATCTTAGAAACTAATATTTAAGTCAATCCTTAAAGCGTGACGCCAGCCATTTCACAATATTACATACCCTTGCGCTTTTGTCAGTTGGCAGTTTTGTTTTTGAGCTATTTTCATGAAAACTTGACAATTCTTCGGAAAAGCAAAGTTACTTTGCGGTAATGTCCATCCATTTCAACGTGAATTTGTAATTACTATTACAGTTTTTGCGTTTACTAAGTAAAATTTATATACAAAATAAAAAGTGAAACACTGTTTCACTTGTGTTGTTTTATTGAGAACTTTCGACTGCTTTCAGCTTTTGTAAGGGTATTATTATACAATAGAATAACACTCGTAATGATACTGGACGCTGTTTCGACGGGTTGGCGAGGGATGCACGGGGGGGGGGGCAAACATATGTGACGTCATTAATATGGAAACCATGACATGTTGATTTAAAAAAAAAATAATAAACACTTGCGTAATACCACTTAATGAGTTTTTTTTTCATTAATGAAATTATATAAAATGTATTATTTTTTGACATGTCATCAAAGATGAAGGAGAATATGGAAGTCTGGGCATTTACGGGGCTGACGACCGTCATAGGCTGGTTTAAGTGATCACTCTACACACGTGTTACATTCACCAATTCTACCCATTATTGACAACCACACTACTTAAATTCTTGAAAGTTCTGTATATACAAACCAATTTAAAAACCTTGTTCTGTATATATGAACCAATTTAGAAACCTTGTTCTTGAATCACTAGAACTTCACTAGAGACACCTATTGGTGAGATGTAAAGAAGCTTTTTACTAAGCAGAAACTTTTATATTAGTATGTGAGGTCCAAATCCTGAATTATAATCACACACATGAGAAACGCCAGAAAATGATTCAAGAACAAGGTTTCTAAATTGGTTCATATATACAGAACTTTCGAGAATTTGAGTAGTGTGGTTGTCAATAATGGGTAGAATTGGTGAATGTTATACGTGTGTAAAGTGATCACTTAAACCATCCTATGACAGTCATCAGCCCCGTAAATGCCCAGACTTCCATATTCTTCTTCATCTTTGATGAGATGTCAAAAAATAATATGAAAATAACTCCTGTAATTGGAGATAATCCAGATTTTGTGAACAAGTATTTGGACACACTCAAAAGTTGTAAATATATAATATATATAATATAAGTTTTTTTATTAGAAAACTATTGACGAATAAATATTTTTATAATCCGTGAATTTTACTCGCCATACATTCTGATAAGTTAAAAAACTGTCATGAAAAAAAAAATAACAGAAAAAAAACAAATAAACGAAAATCCCAAAAAGTCATTTTCTGCACTCGAAAACAAAGAAAAGGAAATATCAAATTGATCCATTTCTGTAATAATAACTTTCTGATCCATCTTTCGAAACAAGAAAAGTTGTGATATGAGTTTATAGATTGTAAAAGTGCAGGGAGAAAATTCAGAAGATCGAAAAGAAAAACTATTAATATTCTTTTAAAACTATTTTCTTAGTTTTCGATATGTAAATTAAAACACCCAGCCATCGTTTTTGACACATTCTGCCAACTCGAATAAAAACATAACAACCAGTCATAGCAGACAACGAGGAGAGAAGAATACAAAAAAACTAATATGTTCGTATCAACGTTTATTTATAAGTTTTGGAGTTTTACCGTGTTGTAAAAATAAACATAACAGTCGCATCGGTTTTATTGTAAAACTCATTTTGTTATACAAAAGGATGGTTCAAATCTCGCTTTTGTATTCAAATAAAACATGTTTTTATTTTTTTTTACTTTTAACTTTATTGTTATTTTTAAAATATTAACCACAAATCAGTTTGTCAAATGATTGAATTTCATTTTTAAATTTAGTTAATCCATTATGAACAAAGGTAATATATGCGCTTCATAGCACCAAATAGTACTTTAAAAAAGCACGATACATGTTAATGAATGAAACTTTAGATTATCTTTAGAAACTTGATATTTTTTATTTTTTTTAAATATTTTATCTTTTTTACAACATTTTGAGTGTGTCCAAATACTTGTTCACACAATCTGGATTATCTCCAATTACAGGAGTTATTTTCGTATTGTTTTTTGACATCTCATCAAAGATGAAGAAGCATATGGAAGTCTGGGAATATAGGGGCTGACGACCTATGACGCCTATGACAGCCTATGATGGTCGTCAGCCCCGTAAATGCCCAGACTTCCATTTTTCTTCATCTTTGATGAGATGTCAAAAAATAATATGAAAATAATCTTTGTACTTTTTTGTGCTCTTCAATACATATTATATATTTATAGTACGATGGTGCATATTCTCTCCTCTTTCATTTCCATTTAACTAGACAAAGCCACGCGTGTTCGGGTACATCTATTATAGTTTGTGTACAAAACTGTATGTATTCGTATGTATGTGTGTACCTGAAACACGTTTGATGATAAGCAGATGACATTAGTGAAGTGGCTCTAGATGACAGACTGCTTTATGGTATAAGAGATAGAGGAATACGAGAAAAGTAACAATTTTTAGATGAAAAATAAAACTTTAATTCGAATTTCTTTTTTAATTATGTTCAAAACAATAATTTCCTGTACAATTATTTATGTAATATAAAATTTATTATATTTCCTGTTTAAAAATTTCTTAGTTATATTTCATTATTTTGGTAATAAATCCTACTCGACATTGTAGTGATTATGAATCTTCATAAAAGCTTTAAAATTTAACAAAAAAATTAAAATTAAAAAGAGGGGAAATATTTTTACTAAGAACTTTATGAAATTAAATAACTTTGTTTTAACCACTTTTTTATTATTAGTACACTTTAACCCACCGGTTTCACTTGAGTTTTGACAGTTGTGTTTGTCAGTTCATATATTACATAGCTCCAATAATTTTGTCATATTTTGAGTTTTTTTCGATATTTCATAAGTTGTTTATAGTTTAAATGGTTGCTGATTAAGGATTACTTCTCAGATAAGCCAAATCTATCGTTATTTTATTATTTTAATTCTTAAATTTCGTACTTTATTATTTTTCTAGTTGTAATAGTAAATTGCAACAATAATATTTTTTAGTTGCATATAATATTTTTCGTTTATATATATATATATATTTTTCTTTCTATACACTCATTGGATTATTTCTGAATAAGTATGGAAAGAATTAAAACACGTCGTAAGGAGCCTCCCGACATCCCATCTACATCTTCTTCCAACTCTTCATTACCCACGTCTCCAATCCTCCCCAACAAAATCAGAAAAATTTCTAAAACTGATTCTGCCAAAGATATTCATAATGCAACTCCGAAAACCTTATCCCCTTCAACATCTAATGATCCTTCTTCCTTACAGTCAGAATATATCAAAAACAAATACACAGAAAGAGACAGTGGACCTTTCTGCGTTTTTGTCCAAAAAAACGTTGTCCCCAATTCTTCTTTCTCTTTGAATATCATCGATTTTGGCAAACTTTTGCAATCCCTAAATATTCCTGGTATTGTTCCTCGTGCAGGAATAAAATCTATCGGCCGAAACCGGATTTCTGTACAATTTTTGACATACTCAGCGGCAAATAGTTTTATTGATGATAATGCTTTGGAAACATATGACTATAAAGTATTTATCCCGTACCATATGGTCTCTCGCATGGGCCTGGTCAGGGGTATCCCTTTAGAGTGGACCCATGAAGAGATTGTAAAAAATATCGAGGTTCCAAATGAATGTGGTATGATTACAAAATCTCGAAGACTATCGAGAAAAGTCACTTCGCCCGTAGACCAAAAATTCTCGTGGGTACCCACCCAAACTGTTATTCTTACTTTTCAAGGGCAGATTCTCCCTAAAAAGATATTTTCATTCTATTCGGTAATAGACGTTGAGCTATACATCTATCCTACAATTCTTTGTTTCGCATGCTGTCGTTATGGACACGCCAAGACAATTTGCAGGTCCAAACCTAGATGTTTCAAGTGTGGATTGGAGCATATGGGTGAGACTTGCGAAGTTGAAATTCAGAATGCTACATGCGTAAATTGTTCAGGTAATCATTTAGCTACCAATAGAATATGTCCTGAATATTTGAGGCAAAATTTAATAAAGAGGAGCATGACTGAACAAAATATTTCATATAACGAGGCTGCCAAGTCCACATTTAGCAAGGGAAAATCATACGCAGATATTACAAAGTCTACCACTTCCTCACAATCCCGTAATATCCAACAACCTTCTCATTCACAACCTTTGTCGTATAACAAGACGGTTTATAAAGAATCCGCTCCGAGGTCATTGTTTCTTCCTAACATTAGCAAATCAACTCTTGATAAATTAAAGTCCATTTCCTTTTTACCGTATACGAATTCTCCCGATGGTTGTGCTCTTCAGTCTGGCAATAAAGAGGCCAGTGTTACAACACCGGATAATTTATCACACGTACTTTCTCAATTAATCATACTTATTACCTCAATTTTCGAAAACTCCCCCCAAAAACCGTACAACGCTGCCAAAACCACTTCCAATTCAACTCTCCAAAATCACAATGCCTCACAAAATTCCAATCTCCTCTAATAACATAATCACCCCTATTACACAAGACTCTCATCTTAACGAGATGGAGTCAAAATTATCTATCTTACAGTGGAATTGCCGTAGTGCTATTTCGAATAAAATAGATTTATGTTCCCTTCTAAAGGAATACAAAATTGACATAGCTGCTTTATCAGAAACCTGGTTCAAGCCAGGATACAACTTTGTTATCCCAGGTTATATTTGCCTGCGTGATGACCGACCCGATGGTAGAGGAGGAGCAGCCCTTCTTATTAAAAACCATCTTCACTATTCCCACATCCTAGTCCCAAACTCCTCATCTTTCCAAATTGTTGCAGCCTCTATAAACAATGTATCCTATATTTCAGTATATATTCCCCCTAACATCCCTTTTGATCTGTCTGGCTGGAATAATATAGTAAAATTGTTGCCCAAATCATTTTTCATACTAGGTGATTTCAACGCACATTCTCTCAGCTGGGGGAGTGCTTATACAGACCGCTCAGGTAGGAACATCTTAAGTTTCATTGATGATAACGATATATGTATACTTAACGACGGCTCTCCTACCAGATTAAGTTCTCCATCTCATAGACAGAGCGCTGTTGATATCTCATTATGCTCTAACGATTTAGCATCTAGGGTAACCTGGAGTATCTTAGACGACCCTCATTCGAGTGACCATTTCCCAATCACTATTCACATACCTCTTAAGTCTCGCATCACCCCTAGAACTCAAAACACCATTTATAATTTTAAAAAAACTGACTGGACTAACTTTGTTAGTATTTTGGAAAAAAATAATTCCAAATCTCATCCTGCGAGCGACTTCGATATCCCACTGGAGTATTCTAAATTTATAGACACAATTATGTCCGCAGTTAATTCTACCACCCCTAAAATAAATCCAAAGACTCGGAGGAATCCGTCGCCATGCCCTTGGTGGGATTCCGAGTGCAGTCTAGCTGTTAAAAATAGAAAAAATTGTATGTCCAAATATAAAAATGATATGAGTGAATTAAATTTTTTGGAGTTTAAAAGAGTTCAAGCTGAGACAAAAAAAATATTAAAACAGAAAAAACGAATAGGATGGAAATCTTTCTGTTGCGCTCTCTCACCTCAAACCCCATTGACTGATGTTTGGACAGCCATACGAAAATTTAGGTCCCCATCTTCTTCGTCACTCAGAAAAATTTCCGATGATTCAGCTTGGATCTATGATTTCGTTGACAAATTGGCACCTTCTCATGTTCCAACAATCCAAGAACTCCCATCCCACTCTTCAGTCATTCTCAACCAAGAATCTTGGTTTGACTCACCTTTCCAGATTGAGGAGTTATTACTTCCCCTAGAATATGTTAAAATCTCATCCCCCGGCTTAGACATGATCCCATACTCATTGATTCAAAAATTTCCACAACAAATTTTACTTAAATATATTAATATACTAAATAAAATATTTGAAACTGGAATAATTCCAGCTGATTGGAAAATTCAGCGGATAATCCCTATTCTAAAACCTGATAAAGACCCAATGAAGGGAGATTCATACCGCCCCATAGCGTTATCTTCGTGTATGCTAAAGCTTTTTGAACATATGATAAAAAATAGAGTAGACTGGTTTGTGGAGAGCAATTCCTTACTGTCTGCTTCACAATTTGGTTTCCGTAAAAACAAATCAACCACCGATAATCTCTCTATCTTCTCAACAGATATTCGAGTAGCGTTTTCTCAAAATGAATGCACCGCTGCAGCTTTTATCGATATTTGTGGAGCTTATGATAATGTGGACCTTAATGTCCTCAAAGTTAAACTATGCTCGTTAAACTTTCCTTTTAAGATTGTTCAGGTGATTCTAAATATATTAAAAGAAAGAACTATTATTGTAAATGGGATGTATAAAAAAATAGAAAGAAAAATCTGGAAGGGCCTCCCTCAAGGATCTGTACTTAGTCCTTTACTATATAATATCTATACTTTCGATCTGGAATCAACAGTCTCGGGAAAATGCAAAATCTTGCAGTATGCGGATGACATTGTAATATATATTTCACATAAAGATATGAAAACTGCTATTAATAAACTTGAATCAGCCTTGACTTCTCTCAATACTTGGTTCACTTCTAATTGCCTTCAACTATCTCCTTCAAAAAGCCAAATAGTATTGTTCTCAAAAAAACATAACATCCCATTTAACTCTATAAAATTTGACAATATCTCCATTCCTATAAGTAATCAGGCTAAATTTTTAGGAATTATTTTTGACAGGAAATTGTCATGGGCCCCTTACATAAATTCTGTAATCACAAAATGTGAAAGAAAAATTAACCCTCTCCGAGCTCTAGCAGGAGTTTGGTGGGGCTCTCATCCTCTTACTCTAAAACTATTTTACAACGCTTTTGTTAGAAGCCAATTAGACTATGGCAGTATCATAATTGACCCCCTCCCAATATACTTATTGAATAAACTGTCTGTTATTCAATACAAATGCTTAAGAATCATCCTGGGTGCGATGAAGTCTTCCCCCACAAATGCCCTCCAATTAGAAGCTATGGATCCTCCTCTAGACATTAGAAGACAATATCTATCTGACAGATACATGATAAAATGTTTAGCTTTTGAAAATCACCCATCTCTTTTGGCATCTAAGAAATTACTAAACTCTGTAACATCTAACCGTGTGTTACATAATAGGCCTTATCCAGCACTCGCAAAAAGTTTTGAAAAACTGTCAAAATTTATCCCAGAAATATTCCGATCTCCCACCCCCTCCCTTTATAACTTCCCTTACTCTCATCATATTTTTTCCCCAAATATTATAACCCACATTGGAGTAGGGACTAAATCCCCTAGTCCGATTTCCCTTTTCAACTCCATAATTGAATCAAAATGGAAAGACTGGTCTTTATTCTTCACAGACGGATCCAAATTGGAAATATCTGGCTATTCAGGAGCTTCTTTTTACAGTCTCGATGATGGTTACTGTGCCCAATTCCAACTTCCTCAACCTTCGTCAGTTTTTACTGCGGAATGCTTGGCTTTAAGAGAAACTCTTTCCTACATTATGACCAAAAAGTTTGAAAGGTGCCTCATTTTATCCGACTCTCTAAGCTCTCTTCAAAAAATTAGCAGCAATCCCTTCAAACAAGCCCAATCCCATTTAATATTCCAAATCCGTGAGAAATTATATTTACTCAAAGAAAAAAACGTTCAGGTTTCTCTCGCCTGGATTCCAAGCCACCATGGCATTCCGGGAAATGAAAAAGCCGACTCTCTAGCTAAGGAAGCCGTTTTAAATGGAAGTACGAATTTCTCTAACTACCCATCTGATGACCTTTTGACAATTCCAAATATTGATATGTCTTCCAGCTGGTCCCTCAAATGGAACTCCTCCAAAATTTCAAAGGGTAAACATTACTCTCTCATTCAGCCTACTGTCCCGTCCCGTCTTTGGTTTAGGAAAATTTCGATGAACAAGAAAGATACATCCACCATTTGTCGAATGAGGATGGGTCATTGCTGTACGAGAGAGCACCTTGCGAGGATTGGTGTCTTTGACTCCCCCATTTGCGAGTGTCGTTGCGAAGAGGAAAACCTTAACCATATATTCTTTGTTTGCCCAATAAATGACCAAATGCCAAATTTCTTTAAATCTCTGGCCCCGCTTATTCCCCTCCCTACAGATATCCATCTCATCCTGGCGAGCAGGAACCCAAATTTGTACAGACTGTTGATTGTTTTTCTAAAATTAAATAAAATAAATTTATAGTTTATCTTTATAATTTTTATCATATCATATTTTATAATTAAGAATTCAGGTAACTTGACATTGGCAAATGCATTGTTTTACATGTGCAACGCCATTCCATATTAAAAAAAAAAAAAAAAAAACCCACCGGTTTCGACAAAAACCTTGTCATCATCACGGTTTATTAATTCTAAAACATTAAAAACAATAAAATGCTCATAATTAATTACATTCCCTTACCAAAAACTAAATCCTTAATGTTATTGTGCATTGCGTATATTTATTAGAATTAAATAAACCCTGATGATGACAATTTTCTTGTCAAAACCGGTAGGTTAAAGTGTACTACTAATAAAAAAGTGGTTAAAACAAAGTTGTTTAATTTTATAAAGTTCATAAAATGCGCCACAAAATATCTGCGAAAAACATTCAAGAAATTCTTATTCAGCACTCTGCAATGAATTTAAAGGAAAAATAATAGATTCCCGTTAGATACAATGGCTATAAATAAAACAAAAATTTAAGTATTCAAATCTTTCAAGTGCGGCCATTTACTAAGGCAGAAGATAATGAAGAAAGCAGCTTAAAGGCGATCTAAAAATGTGAAAATCAACAAAAGATTGAAAACGGTAAAGACGGCAAGGTAGGATAGCAACAAGTTCCAATCATATATGGATTATCAGGCTTAAAGGGACGAACAAGAGTACAGTACGTCGAAGCAAATTGGGGTTGGGAAAATATGAAAAAGGTTGCCATGTTCGGATTATTTTTTTAAAAAGGGTAAGTCTACTGGTAAGGAAATATTCCTCACCCAATAAAACATACTCCCACGCTTACAAGGACAGAAATGTCAAAGTTTAATCGGGAATTAAAATACCTAGTCCATTTCACGTCCTCTTTTCGTCCTGTTAAATAATTGTGTCGTTTAAATGGCAGTAGTTTATGTAAAACGATTTACTTCAACTACCCTCATACTTCTATTTTAAACAAACTTGACTTTCCCAATAAATCCAAGAGTAAAATAATACAAGCATATGGTTTTCTGTCATTTTTTTAAATGAATAATATTTTATCCAAAAAATATTGTTCATTTGAAAATAAGGTCGGATTATCGTCCTTAGGCTAGCGTAGAGGACTTAAGACTTGTATGTATGGCTTTATATTCGACACTCTTATAGCGATAACACCGAATTTCTATTTTCAAATGCAAGCTGTTTACGCATACCTAAAAATAGCATTTCAATACTATACTATCCTTATTATTTTTAATCTCTGGAATTATTAATTGGTAGTAAAACAGATTAAAGACGAGTGACAGGATTGAGTTTTATCGACTTTTATTCATCTCAAAAATATACGTAATTTACACTTAAAACTGTCTTAATCTAAAACTAGTTACAAATAAGAAATTGTAAAATTCCAGCTTTTTTTATACTGCATAAACTGACGTAAACACAGCAACAACGTCAAAAGAAGGTTTTATTTTTGAAAGAAATATTACAAAATGATTATGAATACTTTATGCGTCGACAGAAAAATATAAAAGGTGAATGATGAAAATTATTTGAATGATCATGAAAAAATGATTATTTTTTTTATTCAATTACGCTGATTACAGGCAGTGCTGTCAGTAGATACAGAACGGGAATATCTCACAACGGAATATTCATCACACTAATGTTTCAAATAGGAAAGAAAATTGGACGTAGTTATTCAGAAAGAGTCCTATCCACACAACCAACGTCGAAAATAAGTAACTTTTTTTTTCTTCAAATTAAAGCAGCAGGCTAAGTGTATTTAAAAAAAAAAAACAAATTAATTTCATTTAAAAAAATTGAAATTTAATAATAAAATGCTTAAAATACATTTTTGGACTTTATTAATATTTTTTACTTTTGAAAACTACAAATATTCTTATAAATAAAATAAAAGATTTGAAGGATCTCTATATTTTTTACTATCTAACTTTTACATGAATATACACACACACACATCTCAGGGCTCTATATTTTTACACTTTAAAATAACTAGCCCTGTAAAAAAAGTCAATTGAATGTCTTTAGTTAAATTCTTCAACTTTAGAATCGCCAGAGAACTAATAAATAAGCTGAATTAAGATTTTTAAAACTTTGCGTTGTTGCATTAGCTGCCATCACGAGTTTCGTATATTTACAATTTTAGACTGAAAATGATTCGCATAAAACTTTTATTTCAGAATCATCATTCTTGAAAGAGTTTCTGCTGAATAAAAAAACTTCTTCCATCTCACCAATAGATGTTTCTAGTGAAATTCTAGTGATTCAACCAAAATGTTTCGAAATTGGATCATATATATATATATATATATATATATATATATATATATATATATATATATATATATATATATATATATATATATATATATATATATATATATATATATATATATATATATATATATATATATATATATATATATATATATATATATATATATATATATATATATATATATATATATATATATATATATATATATATATATATATATATATATATATATATGTATATATATATATATGTATATATATATATATATATATATATGTATATATATATATATATATATATATATATATATACACATATATATATATATATATATATATATATATATATATATATATATATATAGCAGAAACTCTTATATTAGTATGTGAGATCCGAATTCTGGATTATAATCACACACATGAGAAACGCCAGAAAATACCATTTTCATTTTTATTATTAAGCTTATAATTTGACCAGATAATTTATTAACAACATTTTGAGTGTGTCCAAATACTTGTTCACAAAATCTGTATTATCTCCAATTACAGGAGTTATTTTCATATTATTTTTTGACATCTCATCAAAGATGAAGAAGAATATGGAAGTCTGGGCATTTACGGGGCTGACAACCGTCATAGGCTGGTTTAAGTGATCACTTTCTTTACATCTCACCAATAGATGTCTCTAGTGAAGTTCTAGTGATTCAGGAACAAGGTTTCTAAATTGGTTCATATATATAGAACTTCCAAGAATTTGAGTAGTGTGGTTGTCAATAATGGGTAGAATTGGTGAATGTTACACGTGTGTAAAGTGATCACTTAATTAAGACATAATTGTACACTCCTTTTCTTAAATTTAGTTATTTATTTATTATGGAAAATATAATTAATTTTCTTTTCATATCTTCATACAATATTTATTTCAAGTAGAGAGTGGTAATTTGAATCGCTCGAGTCTTTTTAGGGTTGGACGCTTTTAGCAAATCCGTCTCAGAAATGAGATGCATGAAAATAATATGAAATGTAAGACAAATAAAAAAAACCTTTATATAACCGTTCAAAAGAACTGACTAATGAGTTTTTGTTTTTTTTTTTAAATTAGTATTCTTAGTAATATAAAAATAAAAATGAATTAATTGACTAAGGTTAAAATGAAAATACTGAAAGTTCTGATGAATGAATTCAATATTATTTGTGATTAATTAACACTTTTTACAAACCCACTTTTTGTATTATTTCTTTTTAATAGTCTAGATAAATTTTTGTCAACTTCATAAGCTGCTTTGTTATTTGTAGCTGATAACATACTCGTACATATACCGCTCACTCTTTTCAACAACGTCATATATAAAAAAATATATTGAAATGTTTTAAAAATAAATATCAAGCCACTTATTGAACTTTTTACTGTACCACAGATCTTCTTAGGTAAAACCTGAATGTTTTTTCTCCATTTAAAAAATATTTAGTTTTTAAAAAAAAATAATTAAACAATACCTTTTCATCAAAATGCTAAAACAAAACTTTCTTCCCTGTAGCGGGTAAATATTAAGTTAAAAATATGCCGCTTTTCCGAAAACATTCACAACTGAAAATTTACTATTTTTGATATATGATGTTGTTGAAAGGAGTGAGCGATACGAGTATTTACATGAGTTAATACGAGTACAGGTATACAACTTCAAATGCCCGTAACTGCTGCTATTTTCCTATTTCGACCAGATTTGTTCCTCCATTTCCTTTCCCAAATAGCAGTAATATTCTTCGCTCCGTTCGTTTTCATTCACATTATCATTATACCTTCTAATATATTCCATTTTCTCCTAGGAAGAACAGGAGTGTAGGACTGATCACCTTCTTTCCATCGTTGATCCGATAAGGTGCCCTCTGCACCATTTAGGTGCGGATAAAGATTTAAGGAAATTTTCTGCGGTTTTGTATCGGATGTTGTCTCTACAATATAATTACTCAATTGCACCTACGTACTTTATACGTTATATAAACATTTTTTTGGATGGCCTTTATTATAATGTTTTATCCGTTATAATTGAAATGTTTTGATAATTAGCGATCCGCATGTCGTAGGCGTAGTTTAAAAAATGATCTTCAAACATAATTCGTTTAATGTAATTTCGCCAGTTTCTAAGTTCGACAACGACTGAATTAATCACCAGAACAAAGTCAGGGCGCTTCATAAGTAGATGCGCAAACACCACTGCGGTCCTAAGACATCCAAGTCGAGATAATAATTCTGGAAGCAAACAAAACGTTACAGTGCCTATGTGCCTACGCGAAGTGAATTAAACCACCAATTATATCCCTGTTTCTACGAAATTCGACGAGACAAGAAGTTGAAAAACGATATGCGTCATTAACTAGTTTCAATTTACAACATTTAGAGTGTGTCCAAATACTTGTTCACAAATCTGGATTATCCCTAATTACAGGAGTTATTTTTCATATTACTTTTTGACATCTCAATAAACGTCATCCAGGATTCGGACCTCACATACAAATGAAAAAGTTTCTGCTCAATAAAAAACTTCTCTAATCTCACCAATATATGTCTCTAGTGACATTCTATTGATTTAAGTAAGCATATATATAGAACTTCTAAGAATTTGAATAGTGTGGTTGTCAATCATGGGTAAAATTTGTAAATGATACACATGTGCAAAAGTGATTAATTAAACCAACCTATGATGGTCGCAAGCCCCGTAAATGCCTAGACTTTTATTCTTCCACATTCTTCTTCATCTATGTTGAGATGCCAAAATATAACTAGATTATGTTATTATTAGTTGAGTAACTGATGTCGGGGGTTCAAAAACATTAAATTATATTTGCTAGCAGTCCTCAACGGAGTCCTAGTACCAAGCTTAATAAGTGGTAAGATGTAAGACGACACGGATTCATCAGTTTTTATGGGAGAAGAGAGGGGAAGAGGGGGAGAAGTATTTATGGGGAACAAACATGGGCGTTGGGTTCGTGGTGATGATGAAAGAAACATCAAAAAACAATTTCGTTTCGGTCCGAATGGCTCCACGAATCCAGATGAAAAGCTACGAAATTAATTAAATATATTGTTCAAATTATACATATCAACTTCTATTTGACGGAGTGGTTGTATATAATGTGACCTATTCAGTTACTTTTATAGTACAGTTTGGTGGTAATATTCAAGTTTCTAACTGAGAACTGTAAAGGATTGGAACTGGACGAGTGAGGTATCATGGTAGAGCATAAAAAGTAAACAACTTTTAATGAGAATGTTTTTATTTGAACAACGTTTTGAGTTAACATTTTATTAAAAACTGAACTCTTTTTTTAACCTTTTGGGAGATAATTAAATTGAGTTCAATTCTCTTAATATATCTCACTCACCCCAATTCACAATTTAAATTTTGTAATGACTCGAATTATATATTAAAAAAAATCATCCCCAAATAATTATTACTATTTTTAAATGTTTTCAACTTCTTGTCACGTAGCATTTCCATTCTACTACTACTAATATCATCATACTGTTTCTCTGCAGGGGTAGTCAGAGAAGATGGATCGTAGCATTCGTCTGAACAACAAACGAACAGTAACCAACATCATGTACATCTTTCAAATTCTACAAATTAATAATAAAAATTTTAAACGGATTCTTTGCCCTCCTGAGGGTCAAAATAATAAATTGAGATTCAATTTTATGCAGCTTATTATTTGGTCAAAATTATTTAAAACAATATTTGTTTTTTACCACTTGTGTTTATTTATGACAACTAGTTTCGGAAACTAAGCTTTCATCTACAAAATAAAACTAAAAATAGTTAATTGTTTCAAATGTTCAATTTTCAAGCAAATATTTTAAGCGCGTTCTCAATGCAAATCAAATACCAGGTAAGGAATTAGAATGTTTCTGCCAATTTGTATCGCAAAATATTTTAAATAAAAGACGAAATACGGAAATAATCTTTTCATTCAGAATTTTATAAGATTCGAGTTGAAGGGTTGGAATTCCCAAATAAAAGGTATACGCATTTAACAATACGTATTAAAATACAACAGTATCTCAAAATCATTAATAATAATTGGATAACGGTACACAAGTGTCTAATTTAACAACAATTAGTCTCAATTAACAGAATCCTTAGAAAATTTCTTTTGTGTTCGAAATCAAGCCTTACAAGAATATTTTTATATTTTTTGTTTTTTCCGAATGAAAATAACATGAAAACTTTATGAATCCATCAATAACAACTGTTAATGTCAAAATCTTAATTATTTAAATTTACGAGTGATCGAATACTTATTTGATTTATTGGTAGTGTCCTATCTCACCCTATCTCACTTGACTCATATATTCCCTTAATAAATAATTAATGGAAAAATTTACTCTCTTTATGAAATAAAAAGTGTTCTTATGAACTCAAAACGTATTTTCACCTGTTGATGAGAACATCTGTAGTTTTCGTCATGTTTATATGAATAAACTCAAAAATTTGTCTTACAATGTTTTATTTTTATACTTATAAATACGTATTAATTTGCTAGATCTACACTAAATATTTTGTATTAATCTTAATGTTTCTGTGGTAAACCTAAATTAATGAAATAAAAAAATAATAATAATAACATGTTTTGCCTGAATATACATATATATATATATATATATATATATATATATATATATATATATATATATATATATATATATATATATATATATATGTATATTTATATATATATATATATATATATATATATATATATATATATATATATATATATATATATATATATATATATATATATATATATATATATATATATATATATATATATATATATATATATATATATATATATATATAATATATATATATATATATATATATATATTTATATATATATATATTAATATATATATATATATATATATATATATATATATATATATATATATATATATATATATATATATATATATATATATATATATATATATATATATATATATATATATATATATATATATATATATATATATATATATATATATATATATATATATATATATATATAAATATATATATATAAATATATATACATATATAATATATTATTTTTAGATTAAAACCAATATTTTTAGCTTTTCCACTTTATTTGGATAGCATTTTATAAAAAATAAAAAAAATATATAATAAAGTGGAAAAGCTAAAAATATTGGTTTTAATCTAATAATATATTAAAAATGCAATTCCATCACGAAGTGTCAGTGGATAATATAGATACATATATCCTTATATAACGAGAGTGTTTGCTAGGATAGACTAAGGTGATATTGTATCAAATCTGCTTACCTCTACGAGGAGAGGAGACGGTATTTATAGTAGTGATGATTCAAAGAAAGGACACGTTTCACTGGAACATTTTCCCCGGAACTTTAATTATTATTCTCTTTAATCTTATAAGGATTCTTTCGCGGTAAAAAGAACACGCGAGTAATTTTGCCTCACATTGCAAATAAAATGAATTTTCCCAAGAATTGCTTTTAAAAGTAATAACGTTTTCATATTTAGTATTACGAGTATACTCTACTGAATGTATTCGTTCTAAGAAAACTGTTCTGTTTGCTTTCAACGTACCTGAAATAGAGTGAATAAATAACATCAAATGATATAGAAATGAACTTGTTATCACCGACGCTGTGATCCAATCAATATGGACATTTGAAATTACTAACTAAGAGAAAATAGAACGCTACACCATTTAGTTTTTGATTTTTTTATATCAAGTTATAAACACTCGACATAAAAAATATATTCAAAGTAATTGTAAAGGGGATTTTTTAGTTATAAAAATCCATATTATTGGGACTAACCTCGTTGCCTTATCTATTTTTAACTTAAGCTTAAGAACTTTTGATTTCCAAAAATCGATATTTTAGTATCTTAAATTATAAAAATACAGATTTAAGAATTGTATAATCTCGTCCATATTATGATAAATTTAATTTTGTTCGCTTCCGTGGTGTAATGATTAACAATTTTAGCTACCGTGCTGGAGATCCCGGGTTCGATTCATATGAGGGGAGTGCAAAAATAAATTTTAGAGATTTTATCTGTTATTATTATTTATTTTTATTCTGGACTGCTCCCTGAAGCACAGGAGTGATCATCTTACCTTCATGTAAATAACGATTAAGATACATACATAACACTGCTTCAATACGATGCAGTACCCTATGCACCATTGGAATTGGATAAGGGTTAGAAGAATGAGTTTTTGACGCTTCAGATCTACGGGTTTTGAATACAAACGTTCATCCAAATATTATACAAATGCTTATCCTGATTTTTTTGTACTAAAGCAGTGCCCTATGCACCATTCGAAGCGGATAAGAGTTAGAAGAAGAATGATCTCGATTTTACAATACTAATGACAGAAAATGAATAGGACAGAGAAGAAATCAAAATGAATTCAGCTTAAAATACACTATATTCAATATATTGGCCAATGCAACAGGATTCGAGACCCCATCCGACAATTATACGACAAAACTGCTCTATTCATTTCAGAGATTTGTGCGGTACATAGCGTCACTAGACACCGAATAAATGAAAGAGCTTCCAAAAAGAAAACTGCAAACACAATGCGCTTTGTATTTATTTCTACGTAAACTGTGTTTCATAACGAAACACGAGTATGATATTTTTTTACCGTAAAAATTGTTGATCTCGAATCTGTGTCATCCAGGTAAAAATATCTTTAATTTAATAATATTTTTAAGGAACACAGAATTTTGCAACTGGGTTTTTGCTTTCATATCATCATTTTGCTCGTTTTATTATATATATATATATATATATATATATATATATATATATATATATATATATATATATATATATATATATATATATATATATATATATATATATATATATATATATATATATAAATATGTATATGTATATGTACATATATATTTATATATATATATATATATATATATATATATATATATATATATATATATATATATATTTATATATATATTTATATATATATATATATATATATATATATATACATATATATATATATATATATATTATATATATATATATATATATATATATATATATATATATATATATATATATATATATATATATATATATATATATATATATATATATATAAATATATATGTATATATATTTATATATAATATAATAAAATATATAATATATATGCGTGTGTGTGTGTATATGAGAGAGATAGGGTCTGTACATGTGTTAAAATGTAAAACAACCAATTTGTCCGAAATGAGTTTTATCTAAACTCATGACAATATCATTTTGTCGTGGCATTTTAATACGCTTCAATATTTTTCTTATGAAAAAAGGTATTTCTTTCATGATAAAGGGTTGTTTTCTCATTTTCACATATTTATGTATGGCAAAATATGTTCACTGAAAATCCAAAGAAGAAAACCGTTGAATGACAAATATTGCGTTGGCGTAATAACGTTCTCGTCCACTTATAAATCCTGCAACTTTTATAATTTTCCGCCATGACGTCAGAAACGCGTCATTTACGTCACTCTTTCGGTTATATCCGTGAAAATCATCGTTATCGGCACCTCCCTGTTGGGGTCAGATAAGCGGATCAGTCAAATAGCGGGAGAATTTCAACTTGATATAAATTGTTCCAGTCACAAGATAATTTAGGACCAACTTGCAAATAGATGTGTATTTAGACCAACGACTGCCTAGAAAGAGGGGTTTATCATATTCTTTCCAATTTATATCTACGTGTTTAAATATTTACAATTTTAATAATATGCAGATAAAAGTACAGCACCCAATCTTTAAACAAAACAACTATGGGTTTCGACAAAAAATTTATACAAATAAAAATGTTAATTAATTGGACAAGAATTGAGAACGAGATTTCAAGGACGCGTCACGTTTATTAGGCACAAATCGTCACATAAGAGAGAAGATAGATATAACCTAGAGGAAGGAAAACGAGAGATATATATTCCAATGCCACGGAAGTGGAGTAAAAGAGAGTGATGTATACACAATAATACGATAAGATAGTGCTCTTATCGTATTATCGTGCGACCATTGTACATAGCTGTACACATATATGCTATATATAAACAGATGAGGTACCACACATCGTGTTAGTAATATTATCATTGTGTTTTCTCGTTATCTCGAAAAGATTGAATCACGGACAAATATCTCATATATTATTTAATCACAAATTATTTATATCAGTATTAACAATTGAAGCACTAATCAATAATAGTGTAAATATTTGATAAACGGTATATTTTTCTTTTAAAATTTGGAATTGCTGTATTTCTTTTCATAGCTTTCTATCAGTGTCTCTCACAATAAATATATTTTCAATTTCACTTATGTCATGAGTACAATGCTGTAGACGATTTTTTTCTTCATAAAAGTAGAATCTTCAATGTGACCTGGTGATTAAAATAAATACATTTTATCTATTTCCCAGGCCTTCTTTTAAAAATGTTTCATATTAATTGTACGTATTTGTAATATTAACGGAATACAGCGTTTATAAAAATCTTGTTTTCTGCCTCATTTTTATGTTACGTTATAGCTAACTTGATGTGGTCTTCTAACAAGGAAGTACTCTCCACCCCTGTTCTTACTTTATGTTGCTGAGGAAGGTTGTTTAGTTAAGATTTAATTACAAATTACGAGTTCATCGCCTTTAGTAAAACTTGTTTCAAAGGGTGATTTAAATTGATTAATTTTAGAGATTAAGATATATATCTTCCTTTCATAACAAGAGATTTACTTAACCTATTTTTACGGTGTAATCAAAAACACAGTGTAAGAATCTACACTCTCACAAAAAACTTTTTACTATTTACTTTAATTCAAAATAAACAGTATTTATTTATTATAAAACATTAAACGATTTTTGAGTAATAAAAAATAGTATTTACTTATAAATCGAAATATGTAAAAGCGAAATAAAAATTTAGAGAGAAAGATAGAAAGATAGAATTAGAGAAAGATACTGAACTGATTTAATTTTGATTATAAAAATGCATCAAAGGAAATAAATAAACTTACAAATAACTTTTTCATTCGCAATTCTCAGTTTTTCATTTTTTTGGTTCCTTGTTTTTTTTGGTTTTTATTTCTCTCAATATTATTTCGTTTTTAATAAAGTATCCATATGAAAATCATCTGTAGATATAATTTACACTACAAGTGCATTATTTTATAAAAAAATAAGTAAATTTGGACATATATTAACTATACTTAGTGAGGATAGCCAATGTCTAACATGTTTTCTTGAGTTTTAATTTAATTCTACTTAATTGTATCGATTTACTTTTTCCCTGTTGCTAATAAAATTTATAACATTTTTTACTACTTATGATAAACGCTAATTTTTCAACTAACTAACTTATGATAAAATATAATATATATGTAGTTTTAAAATAATAACAATGTTAACCGGTTTTAAAGTAATGAGTTTCTTCCTCTAGACTTGTTATTACTGTTAGGAACCGGCTGACATTTTAATTAAGCTAAAATGAGATATTAAGTGATTTTCTTACGGTTAAAAAATATTATTTTTTTATAAAAATAATTCATAATAGTTAAAAAAAGTTATTTAAGTTGTGAAATGAGAAATCCGCTCTCTAAATATCAATTATGAAATAAATCTTATTAATTTCACTGATTTTTCCAGAACAGCCAACATCAGAAGTCACTGAAAGAACAGATGCATCGGCAGTTTTATAAAATGTAAATGTGGAGGAAAAAAATATACGTGACTTAAAAACTGTTACAAAGACTTAAAATAAATGAAAAATTTAAAAACGTTTAGTTAACATATTTTATAACCATGAAAGAAACAAACCAATCATCACAAATATTGTAACCAATATCAGCTTTCAAAAACAATAGTTGGAAGGTCGTTGCAGGAGCCTGGGTAAGGACCTATCCGATATCGGATCCGTGTTAGTTACTAAGGAACTCTATCGAGAGGTGATATCAAATACCATACTATTACTGAAGAAAATTAGTAACATAAACTAAGCTAGGGCATGAAAAATGCTGAACCTTCTTCTAGTGGAACCGAGGGCCTGTTGACGACAGTCAACAGTCCGGCTACTCCTGAGGAGTATTACATAGTTTCCTCTCAGCAATGACCAAATGCTGACAAGTTCCCGAATTGCTCACACTACAGTAGTTGATCATTATTATTCCCAGCAAAGTTTAAAATAAAATATGTTTTTAGCTAGAAAAAACAAGCATAAAAACCTTGTACAAAATAAGCAAGGTAAATAACAAATGCAACTTCCATCTCAAAAAATCCACGAAGTATATTGAACGCTTTAAACTAATAACTTTCTCCATTTACAACTTTTTTCTAAAACTAGTTATGTTTTTACTTATCATGTCAGTGTTTAGTATTATCTTTATTATAAAGACTGTGTTTTATAATGAAGGCATTGCAAATGTTATATAACTCACCGAAAGCTTTGGGTTCAGCTCGTTCAATTACACAAGGATTTATCAAAATGAAATCGCGAAACAACATTGTATTACAATGCCGCTTGAAAAATGATTCCCTCCCATATTTCAATTCCCGTTAAAGCGGCAATTTTGCAAAACCAGAATTAAAATCGCTGTTACATTTCAGTGTGCTGAATGGATGCGGAAATGTTGCGACTGTTGCGAGGCATGTGGGAAATTTACATTCCCTGCACAAGGTATCAATATCCTGCGACGTACAATGTGCAATGACGTCGGAGAAATGTTACATGCAGTTGACCCAGATGTATGCAACTCGCCTAGCGCAGAAAGGACATAGTACTTCCGATAACTATCAATCACTTTTACGTACCAACAATAATATCATTCGAGAAAAAAAAATTGACAAAAAATAATCGAACATTCACAATATTTTAATGTTCAAATCTTTGTTAACAAACCTGGGTTTACAACATTTTGAGTGTGTCCAAATACTTGTTCACAAATCTGGATTATCTCCAATTATAGGATATAATGTTCATATTATTTTTTAACATCTCATCAAAGATGAAGAATAATATGGAAGTCTGGGCATTTACGGGACTGACGACCGTCATAGACTAGTTTAAGTGTATCACTTTCCACACGTGTAACATTCACCAATTTTACCCATTATTGACAACCACAATACTCAAATTCTTGGAAGTTATATATATATGAACCAATTCAGAAACATTGTTTTTGAATCACTAGAACTTCACTAAAGACATCTATTGGTGAGATGAGATGTCAAAAAATTATATTAAAAAAATCTGGGTTTGACTCGATTTAGGAGTTATTAATATTGATATCTCAACAAAGATGAAGAAGAATATGAAAGTCTGGGTGATCACTTAAACCAAGCTTTAGCAGGTTGTAAGTCAGGGCTTACAGCCTGTTAAAAGCTGGTTCAAGTGATCAACTCATGCATGTTTTATTTTACTAACTCATTCGTCGGACAAAACTTCAATCCCTGACATTATATATTTTTTATAGAGTTGTTTTTAAAGGATATTTCAATTGTTCAAATTTTTATGTAATATTTAAAAATTATCAAAGCTGCTCTAAGCTACAAAAACAATTTATCATGTAAATACGACCGTTAATCAGCGCTTGGTCGTCATAAAATATCATTTAGTTTTATTCTTTGAAAGTGATATTTAAATCTAATTTCACTATGGGGTTCTGAAAAGAAAACACGAGAACTATATCCACAATTATTAAAATATGTTTTTTTTCTTTGCTTCTATTTAAATCTATTTTTTGTTACTTAAAATATATACAATAGTAATAGACTCAAGACAAGGCTGTAATTTATTACTACTACTTACTGCCATCATGCTGTTTCTCTGCAGCGGTAGACAAAGAGGATTGAACACTATACTCGTCTGTCTTGATTTTTGATATACCTTACACTCGTAACTTCCCCTATATAACAACGTACAAACAGTTACCTAAACATTCATCAAAACCATATTTTAGGTTCTGATTTATTTAAACTTACCAAATCTTTCTCGTGCGTTATTTTTCTTATATTCCATTCGCACTAACCTAATATTTTATCTTAGTCATTCTTTTCGTCAGCAATTTCATTTAATTTTATATAATTTTTAACTCAAATATTGATTTTTCACACATTAGTCTAAAAGATTACATTTCAACACTAAAGATTTTACTGTGTTCTCATCCTTTTTTACAAACTCCATGTTATACATTACTTCAGTTACTAGGACTTCGTATATATATATATATATAATGAAAACAAAAGAGATATTTGTTTTATTTAAAATTACAGGAGTCGATACTAAAGTATAAGATAAAGAATTTTAAATTCCGAGATGATATTTTGTGTGAAGCAACATAGCTTAAGAAATCAGCTATTGAATATAAATGAATACCAGGAGACAATACGAGTTATGGAAGTAGATTATTATATTACAACGTAATAAGTCACAACATTATATTCTAAGATTCAAGTGACTCTAAATGAATTATGCTTCAACAAACGTACATATACACCAACTTCATGAAAACTATAAATTCAACATTTTAAGAAGCGCCTTTTAATAATTCAGTGGGATTTATATTTACCTTATCTAAAGGAATTCCTAATTCCGTAGATCTCAGTTTTTTTATGTTTTATAAATGAATGATAGCAAAGGTCCTATGCTATTCAAAAGGAGGTAAGGCCTACCATGTGTAGTAGTCGGGACGTTTACCTTCCGCGATAGAGGTTCCGGGTTCGAAGAGTCAAAATAAATATCGGTCACTTATTACCCTTATATTTATTTAATTCATCTTAATCTTCATAAAAACAACGTTTCACTCGATAACTTTATAAACATTCAATAATTTTTACAATGTTTTTGTTGTCTTTAAAATAGAACCTGTTTTTTATTTTAACACACAAATTTATTGTTTCGGCATTCGCTTTGTGGTAAGGTATGTTGAAATCGTAAAAGAAAAACACTTGTTTTTTACCACTTGAGTTTATTTTATTATGACGACTTGTTTCAGAAGCTATGCTTCCATCTTCAGATCTAAATATAAACTAAAACAAAGTGAATAATTATAAATAAGGAGATGGGTTAGTAAGGGGAGGGGGGTTAGTAAAGGGGTGGAGTTTAACCCCCTTGACTAACCCCTTGCCCCCTAACATACCCTTCTCCTTATTTATAGAACAGATAATTATTTATTATGTTTTAGTTTATATAATATTTAGACCTGAAGATGAAAGCATAGCTTCCGAAACTCGAGTGGTAAAAAAAAACAAGTGTTTTCCTTCTACAATTTTAACATAATTTATTATTAGATTAAAACCAATATTTTTAGCTTTTCCACTTTTTTATTTGACCAGCGACCGGGTTTCGTCGTTACCGACATCATCAGTCTGATGATGTCGGTAACGACGAAACCCGGTCGCTGGTCAAATAAAAAAGTGGAAAAGCTAAAAATATTAGTTTTAATCTAATAATAAATTAAAAATGCAATTCCATCACGAAGTGTCAGTGGATAATATAAATCAATTTTAACATATTCAAATCGTGTGATCTTTAATTTACTGTTTGGATAAATATTCTCGCTATCTACCGTCAAATTCATCGATACCTGGTCCAATGGTCGAACGATCCATGTCATCGTGTATTATTGATATTTATCCGAGACATTTCATTTATTTTACTTTATCACATTATTATTACTATCACAACTGTATAAAAGGAAGCAAGCATTTATAAACTGCGTTATTGCCATCATTTTCGCCATAATTCGATCTTTAATGAAAAAATACCTGACGCGCAGAAAAAATCACCTTGTAATTGACGATTAACAAAACACTGCGTTGACATAATGCAGTGCCTTATGCGGATAAAGATCAGAAGAAGAAGAGAAGGCATGTTAAAAAAAACGGCATGATTGTGTGCGGGCAAGTTAGCTAATTTATTCCCAATATATGAGGTTGGACCGTGACAAAAAGACGGTTATTTGACGCTTTACCTTTATAGGCTTATGTTCCGTGAACAATGGGGTGATCAGTAATCTCTGATGTGTTAATGGACATCTGACGTTCTAATGATATATCACAAAAGATGTAGGTAATAGAATCCCGACGCCTTTGCGGTGTCCCGACGCCGACGCCGAAATAGATGTGGCATGTGCGCGGGCGTCGTCGGCATATCACCCTGCGGTTGAGGGCTTTATAAAAGGCTTCTTCTGTTACGCTACCATTGTGCTCTTCTATTGTCATCTCCATAGAATGCTTTCATAAATACAAAGATCAGAGGCTGCACAACCAAAGTACAGAAATAACAAACATTTTATTGAAAACATATTACATGTACAATCACATACCGTATTTGAATGTCGTACGTATTTATTTCAAAACTTCCCTCCAAAATGCACTTATATTTAAAATTAATATAAAAATGTTCAGTATTTGATTTAAATTCCCGCTCGTCTTGAAAATTGCCATATATTCGATACTGCGAAAAACCTTCCTCAATCTGGCAACATTATAGCGACAAAGTTAATAACAAATCGATCAAATTTCACTTAACATTTATTTTTATCAATAGTGCTTAAAACAATATTGTGCCTCCAATATGTGTCCAAAAAGTGGTATTATATAAGTGTTTTATTTAAGTGATATTTTATTAGATATTTGATTGCATTACACAGAATCTATGGTTCCATCGATTTGAAATAATGTGTACAAAGATCAACATAAATATAATTAAGAATAAGGACACGGTATGTTATTTGTACAACATGAATAAGTTGCGTGTATGGGTATGAATAATATTAATTTATAAAACCCTACGGAGAATAACTCTGCCGAAAATAGAGGAAGCAGTCAACTGCGAAAATATTCATTAAATTAGCATATTTTATACATTTTCTTCACCAGTAAATGGAAACTGCTTTGTAATTTCAAAAAGATTTCGCAAATCTGAGAAATAATTTCCCCAAAATAAATCAACCTTCGATTGTTGGCTTCGCAGAATAATAATTATACTTTTACGAAATCGATGAAATCTGAATTCTAACAACTTACTCTCAATTATGTTATATTTCTAATCGAGAAACCTTCGCAAACGAATTCAAAATGTTGGTCGAAAATGACAAATCTTGTTAACAAAGGAATGTCGTCATTAAATACCGACATTTTTCATGTAATAAGTACATCAAATTTAAATCAATTTAAAAGTCTTAAATTTTGATAAAAACACAATGATGCAAAGGGCACTACATCGTACACTATATAGGCAGTGTTATCTTAATTGATAAATATACGAGTATAAAGGAAAGGTGATCGGTTTTATGCTTCGGGAACTAGTCCAGGGTGATTTCTAACAAATATTGGAGTTAATCACTCACGCTTATTTTGACCCACCTGGGAATCGAATCCGGAACCTCCAGCGCGATGTTACGATTGGTCGTTTGTTAAACATAAGTTACTTTTCACACTAACAACATACAATATTGTATCAGTTTTATATCACTGGTGTTATTAGTACATATGTCAGCGGGCTAGTACGGTACTCACAATATTTTGAGTGTGTCCAAATCATTGTTCACAGATTTTTTTTTTTTTAATCATATTCAATAATTTATACATAACTCAGGAGTTATTTATATTGTTATCTCAACAATCAAATTTCGGAAATCAACTAAAAGTATTGTCAGTAAAATAAGTGATAAAAATATAAAATGATATTTTCAAGTATGTAAAATAATTCTCTTAGCATGTAAAATAATTCAGGACGAATCTAACATACGTTTTATAAAGGTTTCTGGTAAATAACTCAACCATTATGGTGGTGTCGATTGAAACATAAATATAACTTCTAAAATATGAGTAGGATGGTTGTTAATTGTGGGTAGATGGTAAACGTTTAACATATATGAAGTGATCACTTACACCAGCCTATGTCAGGTTGTAAGTTTTGTGAATACCCAGACTAAGACAGAAATATCAATTGAAATGATGTTTGAACTTTAATATACGAAATTGTACCTCCATATTCGTTGATTGTCAACCCCTGAAAGGACATTGCTATTACGCAATAATATGACAGGGGTTTATTTGTCGTAAATCGTGTGACAACAAACATGTTTTTGTGTCCGTTTCATGAATTTTGTCCTATCATCATTTCCACCCACGCATGGCCACGTGTGAAGTGTGAAGTGTGATCCATTACCGCCCATATCGTCCACATAGTTCGTCTTGTACATGTTTTTGTATCGAGAGGATGTGAATACCTTTGGGTACGCTTTGCGCATCCATTCTGCACGTCTTCTGTTTTAATCAAACTTTATTTTTTTAGAGTGAGACGGTTTGGCAAAAACAAACATATTTGTTTGTTGGTGACAACTTGGTGTGGTCAGCAACTGTCTACTTCGCTATTCACTTTGAAAGGAACCACAGAAATTCCAATTCCAGAACCAACTTTATTATATTCTTAATTGATTTTACTGTTAAATATGTATAATACTCTATTTTAATAAAAATGTTCGTTTGTTCAAAATCTTTATTAAAGTAAAGTGGAAATATATATTGAGGTGCGTTGAATACTCGTGAATATTTTTTTTAGTTTTCTCTTAATCAACCATATAATTCAAATTTATTTTTATATGTTTTAAATATTTAAATATTTTTATACCCATAGTTTCATAATACCACATAATATTGGAACGTATTGTATTTTAGTATGTTTTTGATAAAAAAATATTTTTGAAACAATTAATTTACTTAATAATTATACCATATCCGCTCCCTAGGTGGAGCATATGGAGTCCACAAACTGTCTCCAGGTTTTTTTTGTCAGCTGTCAGCTCCCTTGCATCCTCTCAAGTCAGATCCGCGTCCCGAAGTTCTGACGAGAACTGCCGACGAATTGTCAGCAGTGGTCGTCCTGGGCGGCGCAAACCTGATGCCTTGTAAAAGAGGCAAGCTTGATTAAGGCTCTCAGGAGGCATGCCGAGTACATGGCCAAGCCAATTGAATCGCCTTTTCTTGACGACAGTTGTGACCTACGCTTTATCTCTTCATTCCTCACAAATTTAAACCACCGCACGCCTAAAATTCTCCGCAGATACCTATTCTCAAAGCTTAGTACACGGCTGCTCTGGGCCCTTGTAAGGTGCCATGTTTCACAGCCGTATAAGATAACAGGAGCAATGCAGGCATTGTATAGGCGACATTTGGTCTTCACCTAGTATAAATCCGATCTCCAGACAGCCTTCATACTGGAACGTATTGTATAATGGTATGTTTTTGATAAATAAATATTTTTGAAACAAGAGTGACATAGAACCTTGGAGCATAATGTATAATAGTATGTATTTGATAAGTAATTATTTTTTAAACAATCGTCACATGCAACCACATACCATTGGAATGTATTGTATAATGGGATGTATTCATAAATAAATATTTTTAAAACAAGAGTCACATGGAACCGCATAACATTGGAATGTATTGTGGTATTTATTTGATAAATAAATATTTTCGAACCTGGAGTGATGAAGGCAGTACTCATTCCGGATGCGGTAACTCGGAAGTAACTGAATGGGTATTGATTGAACCTTGGCGTTGACTTTTCTACTTAAGCTTTGCAGAGCTGCACATTAACAATGAACATCTCTAGAATAGTCGTCGATTTGAATATAAACGGACAAGTAAGAGTACTGGACTCTTAAAATAGTGACTTTAAATTATGTACACTCAGTGCAAACGAAATAACTAGAGCTGCATTACGCTCAGATTTTTACGTTTTTAAAAGTCAATGAAAGAAATGGTTTCAGAATGTTTCTTAAATGTTTTTCACAGATGTTTTGTGACACATTTTATAAATACAAAAAATTAAAGAAGTTTTTACTATCAACCATTTTTTTATCGGTACATTTTTTTACCATTTTTTAATAATTTTTTAACCATTTTTTAACCAGTTTTTAACCAATTTAAAACCATTTTTTAATAGGTACATTTTTTCTCCAACCGATTTCGACAGAAACCTTGTCATCATCAGGGTTAAACATGCACTCTATATACATGTTTAACCTTGATGATGACAAGGTTCGTGTCAAAACCGGTTGGAGAAAAAATGTACAAATAAAAAATTGTTAAAAACAACTTTTAATTTCACAACAACTCATCATTGATGACAGACAAAACATGAACTCGTATTGGTAAACAAAATTATAATAAGTGTTTTGTAAGTGATGGATTTTTTCTACACACACAAAAAAATGGTGATTATTATTTTTTATGTATTTAAAAATAAATTAAAGAATTATTCCCCAATTTTATTTATCTCTTTAAAAAAAATTCAAAATTTATTTTACAAGTTTTATTTTGCTAAGCCCTTTTTAGAAAAAAAGTTTAATGATAGTCAAAAATAAGTATTGTTGACTTAAGGCGGGATAATCGATAGCCCGCAACTTAATTTTCTTTCAACCCAGGTAACATTTAACGTAATTGAATTTTTTGCTTAAAATAACTTTTCTTAATGCAAAAAATAAGTTTTTCTTCGAAAGTAAGAAGATAAAAAATATATTTAAAATTTTTACAATATATATTCAATTCGTCAATATTTCTATATAAATATGGATTAAAATCTGCCGAGATACACGTGTGGCTCCTCGCACAGCCGGGAGCGTACTGAATTATATATTTGCAAGGACACCCTTAACACTCAAAGTTAACAATACTTTTGTTACCAATACTCACAATTAACACGATTAGTTTCGATATCCACATATGTATATTCTCAACGAGAAGTGAAAATAAAAACAGTTTATTAATGAAAGTCTGTGAAACACCTGTAGTTCTCGAAACAAATCGTGTAAATAAACTCAAAAAAGTGGTCTTTTGCAAGTGTTTCATTTTTTATATATGTAAAATATAAATACATTTTTTTTAAACCTGAAGCCTACATTTATTGTTCTATAAGAATTTTATCTGAAATGATATTTAATTTAAGACTTATTGCTTTGTATGACGGGTTACGGACTAAAAAACTAAACTAAACTAAACTTACCATCACGCTCTTCCTCGCAAGAGTAGGCAGAGAGAATAGGACGTGACACCAATCTGACTTTGCAAACAATCTTTGCCTCTTCATGTATCTCCTCATATCTACAAACCCGCCGATTATTCTGACTCCTGACCTGACCAGATATTTAAAATATTTTATAATCCAGAGCTTTTTCGGTCTCCCTCTGATTTTATTACCAACCACATTTGCCTCATAAGTTTGTTTTACTCTTTTAACTTCACTCATTCGATTTACATGTCCAAAAATATCTAAACATATCTTTCTTAATTCTATGGATAGTGTTTATCTCAGACTTGCATTCTTTTCTTATTTCACCATTAGAAAAAAAAATTTTTTACTAAAAATTCGTTCTGAAATTCGTTATGAAAATTCGTTACGAAAAATTCGTTCCCCCCTCCACCTCTCTATTTATTATCCTATCAACCTCTATTTATACAATTTTAAATATTTTTTTTTCTCGTTAGTTTTACTTTTACCTGTACATGAAAACATCTGTAGCTTTCGAAACTAGTCGTGTGTAAAGAAATAAAAATTACAACATTTTGAGTGTGTCCAAATACTTGTACACAAAATCTGGATTATCTCCAATTACAGGAGTTATTTTCATATAATTTTTTGACATCTCATTTGGAGTTCTAGTGATTCAATAACAAGGTTTCTAAATTGGTTCAAATATATAGAACTTCCAAGAATTAGAGTAGTGTGGTTGTCAATAATGAGTAGAATTGGTGAATGTTACACGTGTGTAAAGTGATCACTTGAACCAGCCTATGACGGACGTCAGCCCCGTAAATGCCCAGACTTCCATATTCTTCTTCATCTTTGATGAGATGTCAAAAAATAATATGGAAATAAAATTTATTAAAAGGTTTATTTTACAACAAGCGTTTTTTTTTTTTTTAATAATCACCATTCGAACATTCTATCATCAATCTTTTTGCCGCAGATTCATCAGAGGGAGCATTTAGTATATTTTTGCACCCTTTTTTATTTTGAAGATTTTATTGATTATCTACTTTCAAAAACGACAAATGAAAAAACGACCATATTTAAAATAGATGTTTATTTCCAATCATCCGTCGCCAATTGAATTTCACTAGCGGAAGAATCTCCTTTTATGTATTTTCTAGTAACATATCTTTCATCTCTGGAGTGTTATGATTGTCGACCTCAAACTTCTTCAAAATTCGATTTCCTTTCTTCACACACATTTTATCGCCACTTTTTCTGGGACGAGAACCTTTTTCCACAATATGTATTTTTCTGATAGCTACCTGGAATATTTCACACCAGCTAAATATAACTCAAAAAGAAAATATACACTACTTTGATGATGTCTGTAACGACGAAAGCTGGTCACTGGTTAAATAAAATAAATGTTTTAAAAACTGTACAGTTTTTCATTTTATAGAAAATATAATTTTATATAGAAAATATATAAATTTGGAACCTTATTGTTATGTTTCAGTCTTTCAGAATCACACTCAAAAAATGATGAATATCACAAATAATCGATATAAATCTTATCAATGTACAAACTAGATAAAAATATAATAATTTCATTAATTGATTCGGCAGTCACTTTGTAGTAAAATCTATCCATTTTTAATTAATGTTTTATTTAGTAAATATCACTATTTCTAAATAGTGGTATTTACTAAGTAAAGTGAATAACAAATGAATTTTGAACAAGTATTTACAGGCTTTATGACCTGTCATGGACTAATCGATTGATTTGACGCTTTATACACGCGCAACATTCACCACACTACCCATGATTGACAACCTACTAAAAATTTTGGAACTCCTACAAATATCATTAATCTCGTGAATTTTGAGTTCACAGGGGCCATCTATGGTGGGATGAAAAAAGCTATTATTTAGCTGTGACCCTTTTATTAATGCAGCTTATAATTTGGCCAGTTATTTTTCTTCGTAACATTTTGAAAAAAAAAGTAATTTAAAATCAGCAAATATTAAAACCCCTTTTACCAATTCGACTTTTTCTGAAAATGTTGTATATCTATCGATTTACCTTACTTTAGTTTTACTTGTAAATCTGGTAATTACCAGAGTGTGGTATTTATTACTTAAAATATAATTTAAAATAAAGATAATATAAATAAAATTTACTTTATAATTTATTATTTAAAAATTAAAAAAAACCAATAAACTAAGCAAAAAGAGTATCGTGAGCTTTACGTTGGCGACCCCGTTACCTGAGCTCTACAAGAAATTGAATGTAGATGAAGAGAAGTGACGAATTTTCCAGAAATATCGACTATCTTTGGAAGATGGAAGTAGTTTAATAAAAAACCCGGCACATAAAGGTTTGACATTCCCATTTGTAAGTAGCTAGTGCCTCGGCAGAGCTCAAAAAAAAGATAAAAGTTTTTAAACCCTTACGATAATTCAATAAATTTTATGACAAAAATAATATATTACAATTAAATTTTTGCTTTGGCCGTACTCGCTGATAATATATTTCGTGAGTCAGAGTTTCCCGGTTCAACCCCCTCTACCTCAATTTGATACCTATTTCTAATAATGAGCTACTTAGGCTCACAGAAATATATGAAATTGAAGTATTTTTATAAATAATAATGACACAAATATTTTATTTTTATTCATTTTTATTTAAGCCGAGAAGGATAGGACACACGTGAGTGCGAATATGAAAATTGGCATGCAGTGTATTCTCTATTTTTCTGATGAATCTTTTAAAACACTGTAGGTACTTTTTGAAGTATGACTCGCCTAAGTTGCAATTTTTCGTGTGATTTATCTCGTATAATCTCAGAACTCCAATTGGGATGTGTAAATGCACTTATTAATAAATATGAGAATGCATATTCAATTGTGGGTCAATGTCCAGCCTCGTTTACTAAGCGAAACTATTCATTTTTGTTAATTGAATGATTCCCAAAGTAATGTTAGTTAACAAATAATTGTTTCCCTCCTAAATCCTCGTAATATAGTGCTAAGATTTCCTTAAACTTTTCTAGTTAGTACTGCGCGCTGTTTTTACAGATAAATCCTCTGTTATTGTGCTGCTGCTCCAGCGTTCCGGAGTTCTAGGTGGTTTCATAATAGATGTATTCAGCAGAATTCAGGGTAGCAGGCATAACGTAAACAGGACGCAACGAAACGAAAAGTAAAATCCTAGAAACCTAGCGAATTCTACGTATAAACATTCACAGTACAAGCGCAATTCTAACAGATACCTTTCTTAGAGATGGATATTTTTTTAATGACACAAAAATAGGATCATCATAACAGAAATATACTTTTTTGGGGTGAATACATTATTTTAGATACTATGGCTATTATCATTGTGGAATATCATAATTAACGCTTTACTTTATTTTTCCCGCCATTTCTTACTGTTATTTTTGTTTTTCTTGTTAGTTTACATTTTTTATAGTTTAGACATGATTATCATTAGCCACGCACTATATACTAATATTGAATTATATTTTGTACTAACACAGAGACTATGCCTAAGTGATATTTGTTGTCAATGATAAAAATAAACATAAATAAACGCACATAATATGTAAGAATAAAAAGATAAAAAATAAAACAAACAAAAAAACAAAAACAAATTAAAATATTTATGCATAAATAACAAACACTTCAATAACACTATTTATTTATTTGATCAATAAACACATACATTTTCCAAAATGTTAAATGTTTTTATTTATTAATTTCGTTATCTAAACAACTAGAAGGTGAATCCATTCTCCGAGTATATAATGTTGTATCATACATTGTTCTTTTACTCAAAGGAGATTGTGTTCTCTAAATTGTAGGACCATAATCCGTCGAATTGGGTCTGCATACTTTCACTTATTTATGTTATTGTAAAATATAACGAATATAATCTTCGTTTCCGATTGGTCTGGTTGAGACATCATGCTAGTTACCCATCTCGTAAGCATTAACTTCTACTAAAAGATTACCAGCACTGTAGAAAGAACCGTGACTTGACTTTATGAGGAAAACTCAGCAACTCAGCAACTCAGCACAATATTTATTTAACACTGCATGATAGAAATAATTATTAATTAAAATTCCAACTTTTCGATAAACGTATCTCACAAAGTAATTATTGCAGAGTTATCTGAAAAGCTCAGAAGGTATGTATTTATATCACTGCGACGATTCTCAAATATTGAGCTATGGTGGTGTGAAATTTAAACAGTTTCTATTAACAAACTAGGCCAGCTCACAATTAAAAAAAATAAATAAATAAAAAATAAAATAAAATAAAAAATATATATATATATATATATATATATATATATATATATATATATATATATATATATATATATATATATATATATATATATATATATATATATATATATATATATATATATATATATATATATATATATATATATATATATATATATATTTACATAAATTTTAAAGTATATCAAAGTAAATCATCCGTGAGCAGACCCTTCAGTGATACTGTCGAGCCATTCGAATGTATCAAACAATAAAAGTTCATTTTGTCCGTACACTTAAAATACCTTTTTTAAACCAATCAACTTGTGTAGACGCGGGACAGTTACTATGCCCCTATTAACGCATGCGTCAAAACCAGCAGCCACTTACTTAAAGAAATAAAAAATAAAAAACAAACATAAAACTCCATACATCCGTTATAAAAAATAAGAACGGAAAAAATAGCATTGTCATTTTTATTATTAATTTTTTATTTCTTTAGTATGCTTATAATACATTTGATAAAAACTATTTTTTACACTTAATTTACATCAAATTTACATATATTATATTTACATCTTATTACAGTAAACAAAACATTTACTTTTAAATTCTTTCAGACTCCTTTCATTCTTCATACATTCAGACATCTCAGACATCCCATTCTTCATACATTTTCAAACTCTTACACATTATGCAATTTTGCGACTCTTCCTTAGTCTTATTCAATCCTTATTTCTAGTACTATTTTCATGAAAATTTTTGTTTAAAACTATTTTATCCTTAAAATATTTAGGTAATTTATCGTTAAAAAAATATTTACCAAGATAAGCAAATATGCTTAAATAATAATAAAATATAATAATATAAAAATATAGTTAAATATATATAATAATATAAAAGTATTTTTTATAGGTAGCCAGTTTCATTTAGAGGGTTCTTCTTTCATTTTTTCTACATTCTTATATCAATTTTTCAAGTATTATTCTCATTGTTTTATTTATAATAATATAATTTACAGGATGTAAAATATATTTATGTTTTTTTTTATTAAAACAAATTTAAAATCTCAATGTATTCACTCACATCACTCTGACTAAATTAAGCAAAAAGGTCGGAGGACTTAATTAAAATTCATGATTTGTTCCATTCATGTAATAACTGGAAAACAGTATTATTTATAAATACAGACACAGTATCTCGTGTTCCTATCTCTACAGATCGTGATTCTTTTTTAAAACGCGAGATTTGCTCATAAATCCGGTAAATAAATTCCACGGAAACAGGTTTATTTTTTACATTTCAGCCATTACAATTTATTATGCATATTGTCTTCATAAATCGTAAAATTGAGTTATATTCAAGTCGTTAACCTATCTCCTAGTATGAGCATTATAGTAACTACGTCAAAAAATAACATATACATAGAGAGATTATTTACGTTTTAATTAAGTACTGTCATATTTTATTACGAAATTACATTTAAATCACCCAAAATATTTTAGTCGATATGAGAAGATTTTTGATCATTGTGCAGTTATCAGATATTTTCAGTGTTTTCAGGAAAGGAAAATTTCCTAGACCCCTTAAGAGGAAAGTTTTCACGCTCCTTCGTTTTCAAATGCTTATAAACTTTAAGGAATTTTCAAATTTTAAAAATAATTATTGTAACCTTGATAATCCACATTTTTTCTTTAGTTTTTGACTTTGTAACACGTCCATACATATTTTTTACGCACCACTTTTTCACTTCACCCAATACAGAGACAATTTATACGTTATTCATAAGTTCAGCATCGCTAAACGCACAGTGACATTACGCTCGCATAGCTGAGGCTTGTTTTGCATAAAATTCCCCGTTGCGACTAACTATTGCAGCATTCGTACCAACAATGTAATCTTAAAACATTTCCCGGATTAGAGCTGGATATAACTTTGTAAGGATACTGGATTATTTGCGAGTATATGTTACATCTATCGAGCAAATAGGAATAAAATCCAAATATTAAAGAATTTGGAAGTCAGGGCATTTACGGAGCCTACATATCGCTCACTCCTTTCAAGAACGTCATAAATCAAAAAACTTGATTTTTCAGGAGAACCTTTTTAAAGTTTGAAAATATAATACGATGTATTAAAAATAAATATCAAGCCACTTATTGAACTTATTACTGTACAACAGATCTTTTTAGGTAAAACCTGAAAGTTTTTTCTTAATTTGAACAAAATTTAGTTTATTTAAAAAAAATAATTAAACAATACCATTTCTTCAAAATGCAAAAACAACACTTTCTGCCCTGTAGCGGGTAAATATTAAGTTAAAAATATGCCTCTTTTGCTGGGATGTAGCACATCTTCTGGGCATTCCAAAAACATGCAAAAGTGAAAATTGACGATTTTTGATTTATGACGTTCTTGAAAGGAGTGAGCGATATGTATGGATAGTCGCGGTTATAAAAAAATTATTTTATTTTATTTTTTCTTAGTTTGTACTAAACTTTTCCAGTATGCAAGATAGCTTTAAATATGAAAAATAAACATATACACACAATTGTGTTTTTTTTTACAGTGCATTTGTAAGGCAGAAAAGAACTCAAAGATAAAATAATACTTTTAAATTTTAAAAAATAATGGTGTTTTTTTTAAAACGACATACGAATTGAATCTTGAACCTTCAGCATGGTAGCTAAAACTAATACGTTACGAAGATAGAACATTTACTAGAAAAACTTTTTTCTCATGTAATTATTAATTACTGCAGCCTATATAGCCGGGGAAGACGGGTAAAAACAGGAGTATTTTATAAGGGTTGATTAAGACTTTAAAGCCATCAGCGAATCCTCTCATTTAAGGGCTGTCGTGAAACGTATTTAATTCCGTGTAATAATGCGGTTTTATTACTTTCATAGTGACCGCGGACTAGGGGAAAGTTTGGAACACCAGTGCTTTACTGCACGTTTTTCTCACAATTTATCTATGAAAATGTGTGAGAAATAAATATTTACATTTTTATTTAGACATTTTTAAATTTTGATGAAGATTTATGCGGATAATTTAACATACTAGAAACCATTTAATAATACACTACGGCATTACACTATAAATTCATCAAACCTTTATTATTTTACAATGAATTGGAAATATTTTGGATATTTTACTTTACATTTTACTAAAAACGGAAATATTACATTTTACTAAAAACGGATGTAAATGGAAAATGTTTTATGTTAATCGACAGAAATTACATTTTGCAAGTTAGAGCCAGCATTGAAAAATCTTTAATGGACTTGTACAAATAAGCAGTGTCCAAGTCACACAAGATAGTATTCAACCAAGAGTGCCTTAGCTGGGAATTCACTTTTCTAACCTTCCTTCTTATATTTCTCCTCTATTTTCTTTCCAGTTTAGCAGTGATGTCCTTCATCTTTATTTCTTTCACTTACGTTATCTGTTTGCCATTCCACAATATATTCCACTTCGATATTAAGGAATCTGCAGCGCTGGACTGATCATCTTACCTTCTCACCGATAAGTGAACCTTGCATCGTTCCTATACGGTGCCGTGTGCACCATCTAGATGTGGACAGATGTTTAAAAAGAAAAAAAGTAGGGCAAAAAAGTGTTGTTTGATTAATATGATTTTGTACATATATTCCAAGTGCACACCTAATACACTTAGTACGTAACGGAATCGTAAATTATTGACTGCTATAAAAATTAAAAAAATCTGTAGAATTGTGTTTTAAACCTTATTAAAAATAATGCGTAACAGAATTCTATAAAGGTAAATGTCAACTTTAAAAATAACATGATTTACATATTTTTTAATAAATTGTGAACGCAGTTGAAAATCTGAATTAAAAATAAATCATGAGTTAATACTGCATACCACGCCTGTTATTCCACTTAAACGTTTTAACTTCGATGTGTGTATATAAATATAAATTTACTTCTAATTTATAGAAAAAATATTCATCATTAACTTAAACTTCTAGACAAAACGGATGTTCAAGTGATTTAAAAATGCCTAAGTTATTAGAAACAAATGGCCAAAAGTAAAATTAAAGTTATCCAAACTACATAGTTGCATCAACTTCCGCGAAGAATGCCTTCCCTGGATAAGAAACGTCCTCCACTAAATGCGAGAAACTGCCTCAATGCAAAAAGGACTCGAGGTGCAATAGTTTTCCCTCATCATTTCAGAGCAGGGATTTTAATTTAGAATAATGTTATATAATTTACAAGTTGGGGGCACAACCTTTAGGAAATCAAATTAAGGTCTTTTATTTCCCCATCTGGAATATCAATCCATTTTAAAATGTTGTACATTACAGTCGATTTAATGGTTGAGCCGTTTCACGTAATCTGATTTGCTCATCAGCCACGGCGTTATAGCGCCTGCCACCTGCCTTGAAGGATCCACCTTGGGGGAATTAGCATTTCCTTATTGCCGCGTAACGTCCTTTACAACTACTTATTGGGGAGGGATTTACCCGTCAGTTCTCAATGCTGAGCTAACGTGTTTTCTGTTTGAACCTTGCTAAAATATGATCATTCCAAATTAATGAATTTTTCAAAAAAGGACAAAAAACTAGAAAAAAATTGTCATTTTTTTAATTTAAAAAAAGGTTTGTGTGATGATTGTGTGAAAGAGAAGTGACATAAATCAAGATTATGTTTAATCTGACTTTTTACTTTCCTTTTTGGCTAACCATTGGCATTGTTTTATTTTTAGTGACATGTTTGAATAACTGTGTTTTGTGTATAGAAATATATTTTAAAAACTTATTATTTATTTATGTAAAAAAAAAACAGGCAAGTACCATATTAATATATTAGTGTTATAAAAAATTTATAGTGACAAATATTGATAACTTTGTTTTAAAACTGTTTTTTAGCACTGATTTAATTTTACTTTTAACATTACTTGTAATGTTCGTAGTGATCAGATACCATATATAACACTGTCTTAAAACGAACCATTTAAAGTGCATAGAAGAATATTATGAACGTAAGTTATTGTATTTTATATGTTTTAAAAATAAACACCGCTGATATTTAAATTTACTATGAATATCCGCACACTTATTATGAAAAAAGCTTAAAATTTTAAAGATTATAATATACGTAAACATTCTGAATTAAAGTATGGATTATTATTTATATTTTGAAATTATGTAGAATTATCTTAAAAGCAGAATAATAAATCTTGTTTATACTAAAAATAAATTTAAGTCCTACATAAGTTGAAGGAAGTTACGTAAAAAATTGTATGCTCAAGGGTAAATCTTAAAAGTTTTGTTTGATTGAGATAAGGTAAAGGAAAATTTCCTAATTTAATTTAAATTCAGTACTGAGAACTTTTCTGGAAATCAATCGGAAATAATATTTTAAGGCTTTATTTTATACCTTCTTAAAAGTAAACGTAACCAATAAGAGCTTAGAATATAATGTAGGTCAAAACCAAAATATATTAATGTATCAAAGGTTTATCTAAATAACATTATGAATCAAATAAAAGAGATTTTCTTTTTATCTCAACGTTGTTCTTCAGGAAAAAAGTCGATTGTTTCCCTTATGTAATATAAATTAAAATATTTAATGAATAAAACTCGATTTCATAATTTTTATATAATTTTCGGGCCAGCAATTTAAGAACGACTTTGACATTGGTATGAGCTCAATAAATTTTCACGATATTTAAAAATCAAAGCTTTTAAAAACTAGAATATCTGTTAAAAAGATTTGATACTGCCCTGAAGCAAGGAAAATTCTAATATTCTAAGAATTATGTTCTAGTGACGGGCGAGCAAATAATTTTTCGTTTTTGTTTAAAAAACTTATCTTCATTAAAAAAACGATAATTCGGTTTTAAGATTCGATAATTTGCAGTTAATCACGTAAACCAGTGAATTATTTATACATTCCCTGGGAATCAAACTCGGAACCTGCAGCACAGTTACTTAACTTAGTTTAATATATATATATATATATATATATATATATATATATATATATATATATATATATATATATATATATATATATATATATATATATATATATATATATATATATATATATATATATATATATATATATATATATATATATATATATACATATATATATATATAAACATATATATTTATATATATATATATATATATATATATATATATATATATATATATATATATATATATATATATATATATACATATATATATATATAAACATATATATTTATATATATATATATATATATATATATATATATATATATATATATATATATATACATAAATACATGTAATTATCTTATTCTCATCAGCAAAAAAAATGTTATTTTTTCTTTGATGCTTCCATTTTTTGTATTAAAATTAACTATTTTCCTTTGAAGTTAAACCCTTCAAAGGATTCATGAGTGATTTTTTGGTAATTGAAAATGGAGTAGGCTATTTATTTTACAGATCGGATTTAATTTTATGGGATTAAATACAAGATAATGATTTAAAATTTAAATACTTGTAACAGTAGGTTAGTTCAGTTATAATACCGAATAATAATCTCAGATTTAATTTTGCAAAAAAGTAGATGACTAAAAATAACCTCCCTTATGTAATATAAATTAAAATATTTAATGAATAAAACTCGATTTCATAATTTTCTCAGATATAGAATAATAATCTCAGATTTAATTTTGCAAAAAAGTAGATGACTAAAAATAACCTCTAAGTAGTAAGACTTTAACAGAAGTCCAGTTGAAGTCATGAGATAGTGTGGTAGACTTTTGATCAGTGGTCCAGGGTTAGATGGTTTTTCTACCACAAATATTACATATTCAACCACACTTACCTATCTTAAAATACTTTGGAAATATTTTTTTAAGATTATTCATGATACTTAAACAAAATGAGCCCCAAAATGTTTTTTTTGTACATAAATAATTATGTTCAAAAAGGTGAATTTAATACTTAAAAAGCTTTAAGGTAAAGTTTATATCACGATAAGTACCATGGAGTAGTTGGCCAGATGCTCGGTATATTTTGAATTGATCTGGGTATATTTGATGTACTTCTCACATATACCTCTCATATCTTTACTATCCTACCTACCTGCAGACAAGCATTTAAAATAGTGGCTTTGGGGGTTATTCTTTTTACAAAACTAAAAACTTGCTGAACGATAGGTCAAAAATACATTTTGTTAGTATGCCGTCCCATCAATAACAACTTTCAGGCTCTTGAAACGTGAAATTATTTGCACAGCTCTTTCAGACTCTGATTTCTATGTAACCAAGATATTTTCAGCAAACAATCATAAATCCATCTCAGTTAAGACATTAAGAATACTCAATTCTTGTTATAGACATAGACTTTCGTAGATAAAAATAACAATAATAATAGTTTATTCCAACATTTTGAGTGTGTCCAAATACTTGTTTACAAAATCTGGATTATCTCCAAAAACAGGAGTTACTATCATATTATTTTTTGACATCTCTTCAAAGATGAAGAAGAATATGGAAGTCTGGGTATTTACGGGGCTTACGACCGTCATAGGCTGGTTTATTCCAGCTTGATTAAGCTGTGGGTGCTATATTTAATCAGCCATATATTATTTACTAAACTTTTAAAAATAAATAATGATAATAATAAAAATTAAAACAAAGTTTTGTAAAACGGTAAAATAATCAAGTAAAAACAGTGGAACCGAACACAATTTCGAAGAACAACATTTGATGGAAAACATTTTTAAAAAACGCGCTAAGACTGAACAACACATTTATTGTGATACGAAATTAGAAATACTAAAAATTAAAAAAAAACTGAAGAACACATTTATTATGACACTAAATTATTATCTATCCCCTTATTTTGTTTTGAAATTTTTGAAAAGCTACTAAAGTATACAGTACTGTACCTCTATTGCTAAAGTAGATACTATATTATTGGATTAAAATGTAAAAAGTTGCAAATAATGAACACCTCAATGAAAAACGTCATATCTTCATTAACATTAGAGCTAAGCGAACAAGGCGCGTACAACGTAACTACTGTAGTGTAAAGTACCTACTACGTATGCACTGGATTACAAATTTCACGGCTAATCCGAACTTTTCTAAATCCGAACAGGCCACTGCCCAAATAAGTTCGAATTTCCGGGGTACCACTGTAATGATGAAGTAACAACATTGAATATATGATGTAAGAATACACAATTCTAATTTGAAGCTGGGATTTTGATACAGATAAATTATATTACATTAGTACATAGATTCTACTATATTAAAACATCTTGGATCTCTTCTCTCCTTAAATGTTTATTCTGGAAGCTTTGGAACTGTGGCTTGTTGGGACGTTTACCCAAACAAATCTACTGATCGGAGACTGTTAATACCGGTTACTGATCAATCTATTTTTGCAAAAGGTTCCCTGAGCACATCCTATTCTTTTCATATAAACTAGTCATCAATATAAAAAAAACCTATTCACAGCTTATCAAATTCTGACAGAAGACTAACAGGAATAAAACATGAATTACCATTTTTAAGTGTGAACTGTTCCTAAATTAATTTTGCCATACTAAAAATTCTAACAATAGCCGAAAGAGAAATTTGTGAATTCTGTTTCCCTGTTTTATGAATGATTTAACCGTATAAGTTTTCAAATAAAATAAGAGTAATGTGAGTTATGGACCTATCATATGGAGTTATGGAGTTATGGAGTTATCTAATAAGCACACAATTCTGTACGTAAACCCTTGACCTTTGCTTTGATATAATTACGTAGGATTGCGTCCATTGGACCACAAAACCATTCAATGGAGTTAATTTAATTGCCTTATTGATATCGTTACATGGAAGGCAGTAATCTACACATTCGCCAAATATAACCTTTAGTATCAAAACCTGACTTGTCCACTTTTTATATGAGTTTCGAATTATTTTTTGTATAATCTAAAACTTATGATAAGTTTGTGAAATCAGAATTTTATTTTCAGGAGTATTTGAAATGAAAAAAAAAGAGAAACAAATACAAAACATTCCAAAATTTTAGTAATATGGTTGTCAATCATGGATATAAGGTGAATTTTTCACAGCGTATAAAATTGTCTTTTAAACCAACTAAGATAATCCACTTTAATACTATAAAGACTTCCAAGTACCCATGTCAATAGATTGCTTCATCTTTGTTGTTCAATAAGAAACTCAATATTATTTTTAAAAGTAAAGAATTGAATGTATCTCATACAGTAATCTCATATCTACATACAATTGAGTACAAAAGATTAAGAGGATGAAGTTACATATTTTGAATTGTTTAAATTGTAGTAAAAAGACGGCATGCGGGTTGAAAAATCCGCATTAAGTACAACAAAAAAATTTAACAAAGGAAAAACTTGCCATCAGATCATAAGAGCCCGCACAAAAATGAGATTTGAATTCTATTTTTTATCATTCCCTTAATTCGATAAAGAAACATTTATCTCTCGATTTATGAGGTAAACTCAAACGTAATCTACGGGAAAACTAAGGCGCAATGTTTAATTCCATTCAATATTATCTTCTTCTTTGTCCTTGGCACAGCTTGAGATAATAGAGTTGTATATGAATGAATGAAATATAAATATATAATATTTTAAATATAAATATGTATATATATATATATATTTATATATATATATATATATATATATATATATATATATATATATATATATATATATATATATATATATATATATACCCTTATCCGCACCCCAATGGTGCATAGGGCACTGCATCATATAAACGCAGTGTTATCTTGATCGTTAACACATGAAGGAAAGGTGATAAGCCCTCCGCTTCTGGTACCAGTCCAAGGTAATATTGAATAAATATAAGAGTGAAAAAATTACTCATATTTATTTCCCCCCCCTGGGAATCGAACCCGGGACCTCCAGTACGGCAGCCGAGTGTGCTGACCATTACACTACGGAGGCGGACAAATAATTACGGCGGAGGTGGATATAATTAAATATACATAATTACAATAATGTACGCTTACTGAGTTTTTCCGTGCCGAGGGCACATTTAATAATATTAGTTTATAACGAAAGAAAATTGTTTTTGCAATCAAATAGTGGTAAGAAACGATCTATTTCAGGTGTACTTACTCCAATATCGACTTAAATATAAGTCTCACATAAAAAAGTGCCAATTTCGTCGTAGTCGAAACTGAGACTATCGTCGTAGTCGCAGTCTGATGAGGTCGGTTACGACGAAACCTTTTTGCTGGTCATATAAAATTCATGTAGGAAAACTGCATAGTTGTTATTTTATTCTATGAAATAAATTAATCAATTGAAAGTAATTACGTAACACACATATTTTTTTCATAAATATTAATATAATATTGCTTCCCTGTCGCAATGTTTTAAGTATTGTCGCATACTTTCACCGATCCCGACACCACGCTCCGCCGGCATTACAACATTCCACATAAATAGGCAACAATTTTTCTTTCTTAAGTTTTTAAAGCATACAATTTTTCTTTATTCATCAATCCGTATTCTCGAAATTCCATTATGAAGAGATGCTTTATTGAATATTTTGAAATAAATTACTCTTTGAATTGCACTGCTATTTTTAGATTTCTTAGTGTATTTTTCGTATTCGTATATAAATTTGAACGTTTATACCACAATATTCAAAATACGGAAATATATCAAACAAAGCCTAATACACAACGCTTTTTGGTAAAAAAAAACTTTGATTGTTATGCGAATAAGGTTTAATTAAATCATTAATTATATACACAAAGTCTTATCATTCATGAAAAAGAGCTATTCATAAATGAAAAATGGAGATAAATAGATCGAATCGTTCTGTCATGTTTTATTTGAATAGTGCGTCATAAAGAATTTTCATGTACCTAACTTTAAAATTAAGTTTAAATCACATTAAGGGCAAATAATAATTTGTTGTTATGTGTATGATACAAATACATATGATACAAATACATAAGCTAAGCTACCTTAGAATTTTAAGATTATTGTTAGAATTTGAAGAATATTTATGTTGTTGATATATCGCTCACTCCTTTCAAGAACGTCATAAATCAAAATACTTGATTTTTCAGGAGAACGTTTTTTAAGTTTAAAAATATATTACAATGTATTAAAAATGAATATCAAGCCACTTACCGAACTTTTTACTGTGCAACAGAACTTTTTAGGTAAAACCTGAAGGTTTTTTCTCCATTTGAAAAATATTTAGTATATTTAAAAAAATAATTAAACAATACCCTTTCTTCAAAATGCAATAACAACACATTCTGCCCTGTAGCGGGTAAATATTAAGTTGAAAATATGTCTCTTTTGCTGGGATATAGTACATTTTCTGGGCATTCTGAAAACATGCACAACTGAAAATTGACGATTTTTGATTTATGACGTTCTTGAAAGGAGTGAGCGATATGATAATGTTTCTCTTTAATCTATTGATATTGTTGAATTGAATATCACAGAATGAAAGTTCTCGACCTGTTTTACAGTGGCAAGGTGATACCGGAAGGCCAAGCGTAAATAGGTCACATTCATGACACGGATCATGAATTAGAGCAATAATACATAAACTTACCCTTCGGCGAACTAATCTGTATGCAGCCCTCACCCGCCAAATGTCAAATATTCACAAAACAAAACAATGTTCCAAACAAAGTCACGAGACAAAAATGCGCGGTAATTTTCAAATTAATTTGGCGCGTTCGGGAAGCCGATGAAGTTTATCTTGTCAACAAAGTTCATTTGTCACAAGTGTCCGCTGAAATTGTCTACGATCGCGCGTTTTATTTACTTTGCAGAGTTTGGGGGTCGCAGTGTCGCACGGTCAGCCTTGCCGACGTCTGAACGCTGACTGAAGGCTGGTTTTATTTTATCAGAGCAACAGGATCCCCTCCCCATCGTCCTCCTTTCCTCCCTTCCGCCCTCCCCTGCTGGCACCCTGCCTCCTCGGGCGGGAAACGTGGGCGGATATAGAGAATACGTTAGCTGTAAAAACCTGTTGATACTAAGTATGAAACATCCTCAGCTACGCCAGATGCTCGAATCTGAAAGGGTCGGTTATCTCCGACGATATTACCTATTGATTCATGACATCGCTACTCAATAATCATAGCATATCATAATCCATAATAAGCCTGCAAAAAATGTGATCATTTATTGAAATTGAATCATTTATATATATATATATATATATATATATATATATATATATATATATATATATATATATATATATATATATATATATATATATATATATATATATATATATATATATATATATATATATACATATCATAAATTACTTTCACAAACAATAATTTTACTAATGAGAATTCTTTTTCCAAACTCACAATTTACGGAGTTTTCTTTTTTATAGGGGAGCAGCATTTAATATTTATTTAACTTATTATGAACTATGTTTAATGATATTTTTTCATTAATTATTTATTTGGCAGTCACCTAGTGAAATGATGTTTCTGCCAGAATCAAGTATCATTTTTATTTACAAACAAAATAATAATAATAACAGAAAACAACAATAACAATAAATACAAAATTTCATAGTTTAAATGCGTTTAGCTTTATCATTTTCGAAATTATAACTTTAATTCTAGAATTAGGTTCAGAAAGAAGGGTGGATACTTGAGTGCGGAGTTGAATTCCTGTCCGTGTTAAGCTATTTAGAAAGTTTCCCTTCTCTGTTGTGAGTGGATACTGAAAGAACGTATAGTTTGCATCCCCTATATTTTGTCCTCATTCGCAATGTGGTGATGTAACGCACTTTATCTTATAGAGATGCACAGGCAGTGAGCAGTGCCCAGACCTTAAGCGACATAACCTCGAGATGGAAGATCTAGACAAAGATAAGTTGCAGTAGCATGGTTTAAATGGGATCTAGATTGAATGTTGGCGTAATATGCTCCTCGATGCTGTTTGGACTCTTCCCAATGTTTGTCCCAGATTGATCTATGTATACATTTTAATGAAGAGATTAAGTCGACCACCGTAGAGCGGGAATGTTAAATGGATTTTTATTTCTTCTATCTACGAAACTTGTTTTTATTTTAATCTGTTTTGAGGACAAGAGGGAAATCTAGTGTGGGCTAATCAGGAACTTCTCGGCACTTGCTCATTGGGAGGAAACCACGTAAAAATCCTCTGGAGAAGCCTGGACTCTTGGCTGTCTGTATGTTATGTCCTAGCTTGGTTTATGGTAATACATAATGTCATTCACTATTTTTATCATGTGAAAAACAATATAACACAGCATCAAAATTATGCAGTGCCCTATGCACCATTGATGCGGTAAAAAATTAGAAAAAATTCGAAATATTGGTATCTTAAAACATTATCCCTAACCGAATTACACAGTATGTATGTCGTAAAAGTTGAAAACATTTTTTAATTCGTTACTTCACACATATCTTCGAGTTTCACCCATAGATACTTCCTATGAGAGAAGTTAACCTTGTCACTTGTCTCCCCATAGTGCTATGGTATTGACAGCCTAACAGCATAGCTGAGGTCATGAAATAGCTACCTAGAAAATTATCATTTATAACTCAATTATTTCAGTTCCTTAGATAATGGATAAACTGTGTATCTCACTCATCGATCAATTATAGAAGAATGATGAGTAGTTTCTTTAATTGACAATATGCTGAAATCTCCTTTAAGGTTTCGTAAAAAAAATTGTCCACCTCCGTAGTGTGATGGTTAGCGTGTTTAGATACTATGGCAGAAGCCCTGGGTTCGATTCCCAGGTGAAGTAATAATAATATTAATAATACTATTCTGGACTGGTATATGAATACAGCTTTAATGTAAGTAATGATCAAAATTATAATACGATAAAGTGCCCTATACACCAATGGGTGGTTAAAATAACAATACAAGTGATTACTCATATTATTTGAATCGGACTCTTACGATGGATTTTTTTCCTTCCATTACTACATAAAAAAGTAGATAAGAATGAAATTTCAAGCAAGCAAATCAAAGTTACCTTATTTTTTTACGAAAGGTGATAGACCTCACAGTAAAACTAAACAAAACCCATCAATATATGGTTAAAAAATGTGAAGTTATTTGTTGGTGCAAAATCTTAAATCTCCTCAATTTATTTACCGATTGGTATGAAATTTTGTCATAATGTTGCATTCAAATACTCATGTTTTTAAATTACTATTAATTTCATGCAGAAGAAGGAAGCGTGTCTTTTTAAAGGAATTAATAGAAAGCTCATTTGCGCACATAAGCTTATCGCTAAGCAATGGGGTATTAAAAAATGCAATATTTCACTCACTTTGAGCTTAAAATAAATATGAGTAACCTCAATCCTGAAAAAGATTTCGTATTAAATACTTGTTTTTTAAAACATGACTAACTTATAATAAATTTATAACTAACCAACTAAACTAACTATCACGCCGCTTCACTGCAGACCGCTGCTGAGGCAGAGAAAATAGAAGGCCACACCACTCAGTCATTGCAAACACTTCTCCTCTTCCTCATTCATACATCTCCTCGTACGTACCCGTCAAATGTTCCACCTCCTGAACTGACCGCTTTCAAGCATTTGACATACTTATAAAAAATTAACGTTCTTTCCTCAATCATTAATTCCACATGTCCAAACCATCTCAACACACCATTTTTAATTTGATTGAAAATGCTTGTCTCAGCCTTGCAGTTTTTCCTTATTTCACCATTCGAACATCTATCTTAAATAGTTTTGCGACACATTCGTCTGAGAGAACGAATTTCGACTGCATTCAGTCTACTTTCATCCATATTTTGCCAACTCCGTGCTTCACTTCCATACATTGGGATTCAAACCAGGACTCCGTTGTTAACTGCCAGTTTAGCTTTCGCGGATAGTTTTTTTTAAAACTAATTTCAGTACACCATTATTTCTGTTCCCAGAATTCACTCTCTTTTCTATAACTTGAATCAATCTTTCCATCACAAGAAAACATGCTTCCTAAATATACTAAATCATCTACCTGTTCTAATTTTCCAATTCACCAATATTTCACCCCTAGATCTACATTCATTTCTTTCAAATAACAAATTTTTTGATTTGCCAACAGCAAGTGTTCTCTGCTATCGTCTATATAAAAGAACAGCATCGTCAGCATACAAAAGGCAACAGACAGTCTAATTGTTCATCTTAGCTCCCATATTAAAATCTCTTAGTTCTTTCATGGAAAACTGAAAATAACTTTGGGCGGCTATTACGAATTTTGGAAAAACGCTGAGCCTTTTATTTAGATTTTTCTGGCTTGTTTGTAAGAGAAAAAATGTTAATCTCAATAATAGATTTATATTATCCACTGACACTTCGTGATGGAATTGCATTTTTAATTTATTATTCGATTAAAACCAATATTTTTAGCTTTTCCACTTTTTTATTTGACCAGCGACCGGGTTTCGTCGTTACCGACATCATCAGACTGGTGAGAGGCTTTACAAATTTGTATGTTATATATAAAAGAAGGCAGGAGTTGATAACCATGATTTGATATAATTTTATGAGAAATTAATTTAATTTTAGTGAATTTAAGTATTGTATGATATTTTAAATATTTTTTTATAAAGGTTTTTTGTATTGAAAGCAGATCAGATTCAGATCCACAACTTAACTATGATCCTTTTATTAAGTTGTGGATCATGCACTGCATGATCCACAACTTAATAAAAGAAACAAATTCAGGCTCATATTTATTAAGTTGTGGATCATGCAGTGCTGAATACGTGGGGCAAACAGGACGATCGTTTAAAATAAGAATAAACGAACATGTCCAAAGTTGGAGAAATAAAAAAGAAAACTCCACTTTTGCAAACCACTTGATAGAGTCAAATCATGATTTCGATAAAAATTTTAATGTAAAAATCTTACACAAATGTAGTAAAGGTAAAAAATTAGATAGGCTCGAAATTTTGGAAATAAATAGATTAAAAAATTGTCATAATAAAGACATATTAAATGATCAAGTAACACACATTCATTCTCCCTTACTTTACCCATTAGAAAAGAAACAATAGATGCCTTAATGTCTTGTCGATAAGAAATGACTGCCGGGAAATTTACATTTCAGAGAACTTCGGACTCCCCCCGGACAACCACAGCTTAGTGGAAGGAGCCGTCAACCAGCATTTCCTGATACCTCGTTACATAATTTAAATTCATTTACAAAAAATACAAATCTATTTTAACTTTATATAAAATCGTGCTTTCAATACAAAAAACCTTTATAAAAAAATATTTAAAATATCATACAATACTTAAATTCACTAAAATTAAATTAATTTCTCATAAAATTATATCAAATCATGGTTATCAACTCCTGCCTTCTTTTATATATAACATACAAATTTGTAAAGCCTCTCACCAGTCTGATGATGTCGGTAACGACGAAACCCGGTCGCTGGTCAAATAAAAAAGTGGAAAAGCTAAAAATATTGGTTTTAATCTAATAATAAATTAATCTCAATACTTACGCGAACCAGTAGAAAAAGGAAACAAATCTTTTACTTACATAATACATTGTCGTTGACAGGCGCTGCGCTACGTCTAGGCGTCATTGGATAGACTTCGTTCAGACGTAACATTATATTCAGCAAGATCAGAAAATAAATTTGAATACGTATTTATAGATTTGGTGTCTAATTTGTAGAACTTCGTTTTGATTTTATATTATATTTTAAAATGAAACATCGATTTTTAAAGTCTACTAAATGACTTAATTGTATATTATTTTGTGACATCTCATCAAAGATGAAAAAGAATATGGAAGTCTGGGCATTTACGGGGCTGACGAACGTCATGGGCTGGTTTAATTGATCACTTTACACACGTGTAATATTCACCAATTCAACCCATTATTGATAACCACACTACTCAAATTCTTTTATGTTCTATATATATATGAACCAATTTTGAAACATTGTTCTTGAATCACTAGAACTTCACTAGAGACATCTATTGGTTATATGAAAATAAGCTTTTTATTGAGCAGAAACTCTTTGCTCAGACTTCCATATTCTTCTTCATCTTTAAAATAAATCTTCAAAATAAAAATAATATGAAAATAACTCGTGTAATCGGAGATAATCCAGATTTTGTAAACAAGTATTTGGACACACTCAAAATGTAGTAGATTTAATTGTTTTTTATAATGATAAACACAAAAAATAATGTTTTTAACACTTGTTTCCCCTTGTTACGGCAATTTTCAAACTAAATTTATAGTTTAGTAGTTTGAAATTTATTTTCAATCGATCTGAATGTTGATAACTTAACTTGAAGATAAGCCCCAAACAAAGAGGCATTGCGGATTATTTCATTTACTCAAAAAATGTGTCGTGGATCGAAGCCAGTGCCTTGTGCCGACGAGTATCTTTGAGATATGAGAATAAACTAACTAACTAACTATCACACCGCTTCTCCGTAAAAAATAATAAAACACCACACCACTCTGTTTTGGCAAACATTCTTCGTCTCTTCCACATTCGAGTATATGCTGAATATTATTTTCTCTTTATCCCATCCTTGTCTCATGTCTCTTCTTTTATATATACTTCTCTTATGCATAGTTGTGAAGAACTGTAATTGGTACTCATGATTTTATTTTTTGTATTCTTATTTATCATATATTGTAACTGTTGTTCTTCCTTCCAATAAAATAAAAAATAAAAAATATTTGTAAATCGCCGATTATTTCGATTCCTAACCTGCCCACATTAAAATATTTGGCATACCTGTACATGCCGAAATTTTCTCGGTCTTCCTCTGCTTCTTTTGCTAATTACATTTACAAATTTGTTTTGCCGTTCGTTCCTCACTCATTCGTTCCACATATCCAAACCATATCAACAAACTTTTCTTAACTCAAATCTCATTATCTCAGCCTTGCATTATTTCCTTATCTCACAATTGGAAGATCTATCACACATCATTTTGCCGCACATAATATATAGACTTAACACCAACACTTAAATTCATACCAGAAACCAGAATTTCCTCAGTGATCCGGGATATATGGTCACGTGACAATGCGCATCCAATTTGTGTCCCATTTCATTTAGAGACATTAAAAGCCTCAAATATTAATATAGTATTCACAATGACAAGCTTTCACAAGGTTAAATCGCGACCTAATAACGCTAACTCTTCCATTATCGTTATAAATTTGCAAGGAAGACGGAGCTTATTTGAAGGCTTAAACATGGTTTACTCACAAAAAGCTTGTTGTGAAAAACCACGAATTATGTATGTAATATCTTTCAGTTTCAAAAAGAAATATTTGTGTTGACTTTTTAATGATTTTTTTCCTTCCCGTAGTGTAGTGATCAGCGCCTTTGGTTACAGTGCTGGAGATCCCAGGTTCGATTCTGAAGGGGGTCAAAATAAATATGGGTGACTTTCTCTCTCACTCTGGACTGGTACAAGAAGCACAGGGCTCATCCCCTTGCCTTCATGCAATTCACGTTCAAGATAACACTACGTCACTACGATACAGTGCTCTATGCACCATTGGGTGCAGATAAGGGTTTAAAAAATCTGGATTCAGTTTTTTTTGAAGACCGCTCTTACCGACAGACTCCATAAAAATAATATAAAATTGAACCATATTCACAAATTCCGATGAAATTTGACATTGTAGCGAAAAGTTCATATAATTTAAAAGTTTAGACCGATATTCGATATATTAGACTTTAATTTTGTTTATTCTAAAACGCCAGATTGACATTAGTGGATGTTTTTTATTTTTTTCGATTTCTGACCAATATATCATTTTACTCATAGAAAGCTTCAAACATACGCGATACCTTTACTATAAAATTAGGAAAAGTGAAGGTACGATGATAGATCGAAGATGACTGACATAATTGGATTGCGTTTTTTACTGTTTTTCGTCATGTGAAAAAATAAGGTGACAACTTTCGTACAGTCAATCAAATATATTCTTCAAATGTTATACTTCCTACGTATTCCTACTTATTTCAAATGTAAACTTAACATTGTTTTTAATGAATTCAAGTTTTAAAAATATCAAGTTTAAATTTCTCGTATTTCTCGCTTCATGTGCAGATATTTTTTAATATTTTCAACATTTCAACATAGATGAAGAAGAATATGGAAATGTGAAAATTTAATGGCCTTGAGACCGTTATAGGCTTTGTTAAGTGATCACTTTACATACGTATAACATTCACCAATTCTACTCATGATTGATAACTCGAAACTTTTATATATATTGTTAACTCGTGACCTAGTACATGTGAGTTTACAACGGCCATCTTTGTTGGAATAGGGAAAGCTTTTATTACGCAAAGACTCTTTCTATTTGTATTTAAGGCCCGAATCTTACGAGTACTTGAGACCCGCTTGAAAACATGATTTTTAATTGTTTATGTGGTTTATAATTTGTCCAGTTATCTTATTCACAATATTTGTGTGAGTGTGTCCAAATACTTCACAAATCCGGATTATCTCCGCTTACGAGGGAGTTATTTTTAACATTTTTAGACATCTCAACGGATGTTTTATTCCGATTTTGTCTAGTTTTTTAGCTGTAAACGTTGATAGTATTTATAAGTGTGACCTCTAGGAATATATTGTCAAAATGTGGTTTACGAATCTATTATACAGAATTCTACCCAGCATCCGATCTACTTGTCGTTTTTAGATAAGTAATTATATTTTGTTACTTGTATCTGTTCTAAAAATAAACACAATTTTATGCTAAAATAATTCATACTCGAGGAGTATTTTAGGTACAACAGTCGCCTTATTAAACTTATTTCAGTTTTGAACACGACTGATATAAATGTTAAGAAAAAATAACTCTCAGAATCGCAAACAACAACCGATGAACAGTTCGCAGAATTAATATCGAATACGCGGTGAATTTGTTTTCTGAAAATATGTTATTTCAGAACATGGTAAATATAAATACGGTGAAAATATGAATTCATACCTTCCGACTGAAAAAAAATAATATTGGATAGCACAAAAGGAAACTTAGGTCGAGAAATACTGTAGATACAAAAATAAACATTTAAAATACTTATAAAGTATAAAATTGACTTATTAAGGAGTATATATGTATAACTCCGTGTTTTTTCACATACGTTTAAAGATATCTTTGAAAATCGTGACATGCGCTTTGGTGACTTGCAACGAATATCTATTTTAAGTACAAAGATGATTTATCTTTACTAAAAGAAATGCTATGAATCATATGAGTAGGTACATATAATTATTGTATTATTATTTCCTCTGAGTTCACTCCCTAGCTAGGCCTAAGTGGAGCATATGAGTATAAAGATTTATCAAATTTACTGGTGTTTTATTTATAAAATATGATAAAACGAATAAGACAAATAAATGAACTGTGACAAATATTGAATGATGTAAGATATTGAATCCATTGTTTCTATTATATTGCATTGCATCTTTTGCTTTTCTTAGGGATCAACCTTATTCCCTATTATTTTTAAGATATTTAAACTAAATATGCTATAAATCCTTGTGCATAATAGGTAAGGAGAATATTCTTAAGAAACGAAAAAATCACTTAATTTATTAATTAAAATATATTACCATACCACAAAGTTGATAATGCTTTTTAAATACAAAAAAATGTATCGTAGGTACATATATTGAAATTTCTAAAAAGTCAGTGTTCGATATTTTCGGTTTAAGCGATATGACTTAACACTTTGGTATGAACGATTTATTAATGGCTTTCGGATGACCCACGGTCTCAATAGAACTCATGGCATAAGCATGCAGGGATATTATATCATTGGGAATGTTACTGCACACTAGAAGCTCTTGGTAGGGGAGGTATGAAGGCGTGAGGGTGGAAAATAAATACGTAGCCTTCGCATTCGCTCATTTAATCTGCTTCCAGAATGTTAGATGCAAACGGAAAATACACACCCCATGTGAAGCTCAAACAGAAATTATTTCAAGCGCGTTGTGTCAAACACAAGTACAAATAGAAAAAAATCAAAATATTTCATGCATCTGTTTTTAAAAAAAATACAGACTCATACTCTCATACTCTCCTGGGGGCTAAAAAAGATTTCTAAAGAAGGAAAAATCCTTCTTTAAAAATAATATGTTTAAACGTTATTTATGTATATCATTAGTGACGTTATTTACAACGGTAGTAAATTTTATTTTTTTTGTTTGTTTTTTAAAAGCACATCCAAATGTAGATTTAAAAATTTAAGAGATTTAAAGATATGTAAATTTTAATTAAAGTCAAAATACTTTTGACGTAAAATACTATTTTGAGTTTATCAACATAAACATAACTTGTTTCGGCAACAACTTTTTGCTCAGTTTTTGTATTTGTGACGTCGAACATACTGGCTTTTCACGCCCATGAAATTACTCTGATTACCACTATTCTATTTTTGGATATAATAACAGTTCAGTCCGAAGAAAATTGTTATTTGACGATTTTTTATATCTCGCCGCCTCGGCTGAGAACAGTATTTCTCCACAAATATAGGCTGTATTTTGTCAACAACAAATAAAACATAATTTCGCAGGGACCATTTTTCAATTATCGTAAAAACGTACGTCTGAGGTTTGGGGGAAACAGCATGGCAAAGTTAAGTAGGAGGGCATTTCTTAAGTCTTAATTGTATTTTTGCTTTTGAAAAATTACAAATAAAATCTCATGGGCCTGACGATTCTAAAGTTAGGTCGGATTAAATCAAGAAAATTGATTAAATAAACATTTAAAATTCTTTTATTTACCTTTTCGAAAAAGTAAGCCCAAGTTATGGCGGAATCAAAATAAAATTTAATTATCCACGTTTATCCTTTGTGGAGGTCCCAGTAAGAAATCCCCCAAATTTGTAATAATGAGAACTTCTACTCTATGGACTTTGAAAACTAATTATGTGTGGTCTTGCGTACGTAAATATCTGTAGGATTAATAATAACCGAAGATTTATTCATTAAGGTGGAACTCGCAAATATCCAGTTCATCAAGCGATCGGCCGTGCAAGACAAGCACATTTTTTTGGAATATATAATGAAAAATATTTTAATTTTTTTTTACTCCTCGCGATTCTGTAATTCTTTTTTTCAAAACTATATATTTTTTTCAATATAAAAACAGTCTTCTTCTTCTTATTATTATAGGCCTTACGGCCTGTTTTTAAGAGGGATTAGCCTCCTGCGACGTCGATTCCCAGCTATCGGCCCATCTCTTTGGTGGTCTGCCCGGGAAACGTCTACTATGGGGTTGGCCGTACAATGCGATGTGGGGGAGTCTGGATGGTTCCATTCTCCTCACATGCGCATAAAAAGTAAATAATTAAAATGGTGCACGTGTGTAAAATGATCACTTAACCAGCTTATGACAGGTCATCAGCCCTGTAAATACCCATACTTCCGTATTTTTCTTCATCTATGTTGAGATGTCAAAAATGTGAATGTAATATATTTAAGGTGTCTCAACTTGAAACGAAGTATCCATCCTTTTTTAACGAAAATTTGTAGCATTTAAAAAAAAAAACTAGCATTCTAGGACTAAGTAAAAATAACACTTAGAAGGAGGAAACCCAGATTTGTGAACAAATATTTTTACACACTCAAATATTGTGAATAAACATTACATTATTGATGTCATATAATCCATATAACGAAACTGTAACATAATGTTTGAGACAGATTTCCATCGGTTGAATTGGTTTATTGAATCGATTGTTTAGCTGTATTTTCAAATAAGTTTAAAAAAAACATTTACATTGTTAATGGAAAATCACGTGAGCTAAAAGAAAAGCTTTTCGTGTTTGTTTCTGACACGTGATACGAATAAACGATGGAAAAATGATAATAAGATAAAACCCTTAAATCAATTTATTACCGTATAAAGCCTAGAATAAAAAATAAATAAAATACGATACTAACACGCTTATATGGAGTATGATACATTTTGATATGATACACTGGATGATAAGCACGGCAGTGCATGTTTGATAACAAAATGATACGCGTATTCACAATTACCTTTAATAATTGACCTTGTAACTGTAATTGACCTATTCCTTTCTATACCCTGCCTTCATCCAGTTAAAAACATAATATTTTCAATCACAATTATTCTATATCTCATGCCTCTAAAACCATAAACCAAACGCAATAGTCTTTCTTAAACATAGTAAGATTTTCTCATGCTATTTTTCACTAATTCTCTCATTTTCTTTTTTATTGATCAAAATTAGGTGTACATCGCGTAAATAGATATGTATTTTATTAGAATCTTTGTTTCTACCTCTTGAAATGCTTGATTGTCAATTCTCAATCTCAAAAAAATACCTTTCATACTCAATTATTTTAGATGTACTTCCATACTTTTAAATATTTTTTATTCCTGACCAATATTCGACATAAAAAATATCATTTTATTCACTCAATATATAGGTTGAAAGCTTGATAAAGACCAAAAGCCCGGAACTGCCTTCGTGTAATTGACAATCAAGTTGTTACCGCATCGATCGGATGTAATTCCTCTTTGGACCATATGGGTACGAACAGATGTGAAAAAATAAGAATTACCCACAACAATATTTGATAGCACAGAAAATATACTTTTAATTCATAGTTTTAAGACATATCGATTAACTTTAGTATTAGTATATATTTGAGATGTGTTATTAAAATACTACATAAACGATTAAAAGAAAACTTTAGTATTTTCGTCTTAAAAATTAAGTAAAAAGTCTTAATTTGTTGAATGTGTCAGTATTGCAGGTACAAAAGTTTTGGCGACTCAAACGTAGATTTGCAGAGAGTGGTTGGTAATTTTATGAATAATTGAAAAGATTTAAATATAATTGTTTGATAAACAGAAAATATTTGTTTGTAAATCACACAAACGAAAATTTAATAACGGAAGGGAGTGATTTATGAAAATGGTGTTGTTCATTTTGTGTTTTGTTGACTCCCACCATTTGGGTTTAATTACGTTCTAGACTTTTAAAACCGAATAAAAATCATTAAAAAATATATTGTGACTAATTAAAACTAGGTACTAGCTAGTATTTGCGTATTGTTGGAGTGAAAATATTTTTAGCTCACTTGTGATTGATGTTCAAAAGTGAGTATTGTATAGAAATTAAAGTCTCATGCTAGATCAAATTTAATACAATATACATTCTGGAGTGACCTAACTAACTAGAAAGCGAGTAGTTGAATAAAAAAGTATCATATATTGTAATTCTTCTTCTTTACTTTTCGTATCTTCCCAACGTTGACTTCACTTGTGAGAATGTGTCGCTATTTTGGGCAGTCCGAAACAGCTCCTCGATACTCCGTACTTTTGTTCGCTCGTGTATATTTCGGAGTCAGGATATCCGCCTTCTTCTGACACCTCTTTATCGTATAATAATATAAATATCGTAGGAAATGGTGACCATATTTTATTATTTTTCTGATTCAAGATTCAGATGGCGCTGAATAAATACAATAAAATGAATCCTCTTCTGAAGAAGGTCGATCAACCCTCTCATCTGTAACGACTTACTAGTTCATATAACCCGTGGAACTAATTGACTCGTTATTGCTACGTAACACCCCGTAGAGCCGCTTATATAATTGCCCATTAACTGACGCAGTGCCGCTCTAAAAGTACGCGGGAATATAAAACACATTCTCGATTGACCAGTTCGCCTTACCCGGGATGCAGCTTTGTCAAAATATTCCAGGAAAAAAAATTACAACATGCTACATTAGGCATAAATAATTCAATCATGGATACGGGACTTCAGTCCTGAAAAGCTCAAGGGTGAAAGTTTTAGATCCCGAGATTTTCGGGATTATAGGGAATTATATTTTTAATTCTTTGAATCTTCTTCTTCTCTGCGTATCATGTCAGGGTCTCCTGACGTCGACTAACACTTAAGATATTTTTTCTTGTCTTGGGCAGCTAGCTCCAAACAGATATAAACATTAAACGATCGTTTAGAATTTATCTTTATCAAGTTAAAGACATATTATTTACAGTTTGACATCTCAACACAGATAAAGAAAAATATGTAGGTCTGGGTATTCCCGCATGACCTGTTATAAGCTGCTTAAGTGATCTCTTTACATACAGCATTCTACCCATTGACAACCACAATACAAACATTTTGGAACTCATACTTATATCTTCAATCTCATATTTTTCTCTTCATCTATGTTAAAAAGTTCAAATGTAAAATTAATTTCTTAGTAAACAAACCCAGATATGTGAATAAGTATTTAAACACACTCATAATAAAGAGAAATTATTTAAGTGACCAAAGATAAAAGATTGGGATGTGAGTTATGTTTTTCTCATTTAATTTATGCAATAAGTCGATACCGATCCATATAAAAGCTAAAAAAATAATATTTAATTCTCCAATGACCTAAATTTATGATTCTCTTATTTACAACGTAAATAAAAACTTTGTTCTAAAATCGCTTTATATTTTTTAATAACTTTATAATGACGTCGAAAGGATTCGAAGGGAAAATCCTCCTCAAACAAAAGGAGCTGTTTGCCTCGAAACCGGTCGGTATTAAAATTAAGTGATAATTAAATATGTATTGAAAATCATAAAAAGCGATTTTAAAACAAAGTAATTTTAAAAGCATTTAAACAATAAATTTTATTTTGTTTTTATTTATTATTTTTCAAAACATATTATATATAAGTCATATATTATATATAATATTCCCGATGATCAATTTCGATTTCTCATTTTGGGACATGGGATTAAGGGTAACAAGACTGGAACACAAATAATAAAGTTACAAAAATTTTTTCTTTTAAATAACCAAAACTAATACATGGCTAAATACAAAAACAATAAACAAGCATAAGAACTGTATTTAAAAGAAATAAATGAGAAAAATGTATGTTATAAACTATGTAGGTAAAAAAAAATCTAAGCTTTAATATTATACAGGAGTTTCTATCAATTAATCAAAATTGCAAATGTATATTAAATTTTAGTATGGAAATATATTTTTATGTTTAACATTTTCTGTACAACAAATACTGAAAATAATAAAAAAATAACAATTATATAGTATTTTCCAGCTACCAGCGATCAGATTTCGTCGTAACCGACACCAGTTTGATGACGAGACCCAGTCGCTGGTTAAATCAAATTTATGTAGAAAAAACTATGTATTTAGTTGTTATTTAAGTATATAAAATGCATTTCTTCCAAGAAATGTCGGTACAAAACTTAAATCTAGCACATACTGAATTTTTGTGAACCTAACCCCTTGTTTTTATTATGTTATTAAGGAAAGTGAGGTTAAATTTCATTTAGGAAAGACGAACCTCGTTTTTTTAACAAGTTTCGAAACGAGATTAATATTTAATTATACAATACGTTTCTGTTCCCAGCAGCGAAAAATGAGAAAATGTATTTAAAAAAAACTCGAACGTAATTTCACTTTAGGTGAAAATTATTTAATTGCCTTCAGTGATGCCCTAGGGCTGATTTCTTCCAACAATCGTAATATGGTGACCGCAATAATTACAGAGTTACGCGTCCTATTACCGTTCTAATAGATATATTCTTTAATATACGTGTTGACGATTGTTTTTAATTAACAAAACATAGTTATACTTTTGAAAAGCAAAATTATTATGTCATTCGCCTTAAATCAATCATTGGACATTTTCAATTTTTATCATCGATACCACATATGTTTGTCATTTTCAGTACGTAAAACGATATATCTACCAGTATATATGTAAGGAAGTACGATATAACAAAATATATGGTATATGAGTAAAAGTCAAATAAATATATTATTTCGAGAAATAAAAATACTTTGTGTTCTGATCCACTCACATTTTTATTGACCAACTAGTTTCGGCAACAACCTGTTGCCCTCTTCAGGGTTTAATTTATTACTTATTAGTAATAAATTAAACCCTGAAGAGGGCAACAGGTTGTTGCGGAAACTAGTTGGTCAATAAGAATGTGAGTGGATCAGAACACAAAGTATTTTTATTTCTCGAAATAATATATCAATTTGATCCACTAAGTTAATGCTTTCAATATTCAAAACATCAAATAAATAATTTGCGCTTTTAATAAAACAAACTGTCGAACTGGCGTTTCGAACCGTAAAACCCATAGAGAAATTGCGAGAAGTGAAGAATTATTTCCATATTGTATTTCGAAAATTCCTTAAGATTGATGATACTGGACTGCGATTATATTGGTTTTAAGCAAATGAGATACAAAGTAACATAATTTACCACATAATTATACTTTTAACTATATCAGGAAAGGATACGAGAGGTAAAGATGGGAACAAACCGTTTTAATTTATAAACATGTTTTTAATCCCTTTACGGGTCCAATTTCAACTGAATTTTTGAAAATGGGTAGATCTCTAAATATGTCGAAGTTTCTTAACTACAATAAATAAATACCAAAAAATCCAAGCACACATACATACATTTTTTTATAAATCACCATAAAAGAATTCATATTTGTTAGAATAAAAATTGTCATGAAAATAATAGTCCTTTGTTAGTTTAACGATTAAATAATTATGATTTAACTGTATTAGAAACCGTTACCCTGCCGCCGTGGGATTGCTAGTTGACAATGAGACGCCATGTTGTAGATTGTACCTACTTTGCACGGCATTAAATAAATCCTGGCGGGACTTAAGATCACTTTAAAAGTAATAACAAAATTACTTCTCTGTAAATATATACTAAATGATTAAAGAAAACACCTGAATTTTTTTTAACTTGAGTTTTATTATAGACTACATGTTTCAGAAGTTAAACTTCCATCATTCAGGTCTTTATAATAAACATATACAGACCTGAATGATGGAAATTTAACTTCTGAAACATGTAGTCTATAATAAAACTCAAGTGGTAAAAAACAAGTGTTTTCTTTAATCATTGTAACATGTCTTACCATAAAGTTAATGCCGAAACAATAAATAAAATATATACTTAATCATCGAAAACCAAGAACAGATGAAGTTATTCGTATATATATATATATATATATATATATATATATATATATATATATATATATATATATATATATATATATATATATATATATATATATATATATGTATATTTATATATATATATATATATATATATATATATTTATTTATATGTGTGTGTGTATATTTATATATATATATACATATATATATATATATATATATATATATATATATATATATATATATATATATATATATATATATATATATATATATATATATATATATATATATATATATATATATATATATATATATATATATATATATATATATATATATATATATCTATATATATATATATATATATATATATAAATATATATATATCCATATGTATATCCATATGTATAAATGTAATGAAGGTTTCTTAAGTACTTTTTTTTAAGTAAAAATTTTATATACTTAGAAACACTTGTGTGCAAAAAATACGAACCTTAATTCACATCGACAAGCATCTAAAATACGCGCTTTGCGGGTATTTCCTTTTTTTTTAAATCGCTAAATTTATAACTTCACCCTCACAAACAGTATTTGAAAACCCGACTTACAACCCTTTCGGCCTTCAAGCGGTATAATTTATTGTAATAGAGTGCTAAATTTATAATTTTTTCACCGTTTGCTGTCTCCCCAAATTAATATAACGAGTGAGCATTGTGTATTTACGCAAATGTACTAAAATCGAAGCGTGCAACGAATAACGTAGTATCTGATCAAATTAATGTTCGATCCATACTCTTATTGTATAAACAATTAAATAACCAAAAAATATATATAAGTATACTCAGCTCACCGAAAAAAAGCATAAATAATACGTTAAAAAAATTAATTTTACTAGCGATAGATTTACCAGCTCATGATATGGCTACATATCGTCAACATAATATTTTAAGTGGCCAGATAGATAACTTAGACATCAATTTTCGAACGAGTCAAACTCTTTATAAATATACGAATTCGAGGAATTACTATTACCGTTATTTTAAAAATATTTATAAATGTAGTTGTCTTAACAGAAGCAACTTTACATTTAAAAAACATAAGTTAAAATTTGGTAGGTAAAGAGAATCCGAGGGTTAAGAAATGATCATTATGAAAGGTTTGTATGTAGATATGGTTTGGGCATGTGAATCGAATGAGTGAAGTAAGGAAAGAAAACAATTTTATGAGTCGAATGTCGTTATTAATAGAAGCAGAAGTAAACCGAGAAAAAAATGGCATGATTAAGTATTTCAAATACTTGAAAGTTGTCAGGTCAGGAGTTGGAAAAATCTGCGTATATGTATGAATGTATAAGAGGCGAAAATTGTGTGCAAAGACAGATTGGTGTGGCGTTCTGTTCTCTCTGCTCACCCCTGCGGAGAAGCGGCAGTATGGTTAGTTTTTCTTAACGATTCAGCCATATTTTTTGCAGATTTGACGTTTTGAGCCGGGCGTATCGAGATGTGGCACTGTCTTAAAATCCATATCATTAGTTTGCGCTGTTAAAGCTTCGGAAAAGATTTTCTTCACAAACATAGGTTGCGGAAAGAAAAAGCAATTAATTTTCCGCTGGGGTAGTTTGACGCGGCTGACATTTTGTGTGAGCTCGGGGCGCGAGTGGGGAAACAACGGTGCCCCTTGACAGATTATTATAATAAAGGAGGGGCCTTTAGGATAACACCTACTAAAATAGTGACAAACGGACGTGGAGATGTGAATAAATTATCTGATTTTCGATTAACATAAAATTTTGCAAGGAATTTTTACACGATAAAAACTTATACAAAAGATATACAATTTGTAGGCTCCACAAACTGCTTCCAAGATTATTTGTGCTTGACATCTAGACCGCACGATCCGAGATCTCAGATGAGGGGTTTGTTTGTGTTCTATTTGTGCTTTCAACAACGTCATAAATGAAAAATCGACAATTTTCAGTTGTGCATGTTTTCAAAATGCCCAAAAAATGTACTATATCCCAGCAAAAGAGGCATATTTTTAACTTGATATTTACCCGCTACAGGGCAGAAAGTGTTGTTTTTGCATTTTGAAGAAAATGTAGTTTTTAATTATTTTTTTCACATCTTAAATATTTTTTAAATAGAGAAAAACCTTCAGGTTTTATCTAAAAAGATCTGTTGCACAGTAAAAAGTTCAATAAGTGGTTTGATATTTATTTTTAATACATTGTATCATATTTTTAAACTTTAAAAACGTTCTCCTGAAAATTTAAGTTTTTTATTAATGACGTTCTTGAAAGGAGTGAGTGATATGTGCTTTTCCTGTGTGTATTTAAAAATAATTGTTTTATCGTGTCGATTTTTCAGCGATCGTGAATTTAAAAATGTGTGTAAGGCAGGAGTCTCGAAGTTGAGACGAGAAACGCCGATGAATTGTCGGCAGTCAATATCCTGACGACGAGAACCTAATGCTTTGTACAAAAGGCAAGCTTATGCATTTAAAGTACATGGTTTAGTCAACTTGATGCGTTTTCTTGACGACAGTTGTGATCATGGGTTACACTATCCTACGCCTTATTTCATTGTTCATCACCGAGTCAAAACAACGCACGCCTAACATTATTCGCAAACTGAAAAGACTGGCCCTTTTAAGGAGACATGTTTTACAGCCGTGTCATAGGAGACATTCAAGTGAATCGAATAAAATCATTGTTTGAAACTAGGAAATAATTTTATAACTAGGAAAGTGCACCTTTCGAAATTGCTAAAAATATATGGCAGTTTAATCAATCTTTTTTCATTATTTCAATTTGATTTTAATTACTATCTATCTTATTTTACCTTAAAAATAATGTCAAACGGTTTCCAAACAAACAGCTTTTTCGTCTTCTTCTTTTTTATGGAACTTATTTGTGCACTTTCCAATATGGTACATTAAAATATTTTATCTTATATTATATCTATTGCATAAATATATATTTATATATATATATATATATATATATATATATATATATATATATATATATATATATATATATATTTATATGCAGAGGAAGACCGAGAAAAACATGGAACGATCAGGTATGCCAAATACTTGAAAGTGGTCAGGTTAGGAGTCGTAACGATCGGCGGGTATGTATGAGGAGATGCATGAACGTTGAAGAGGCGAAGAATGTTTGCAAGGACAGAGTGGTGTGACGCTCTATTCTCTCTGCCTACGCTTGCGGGGAAGCGGCGTGATGGTTAGTTAGTTAGTTATAAGGTACATTAAATTATATTATAATAATTTAATATACCTTATATAAATATAAAGTATATTAAAATGCAATAAGAAAGCGTTCCCTGAATGTGCCAGACTATTGTCGTACTGTGCGCAGATAGGGTTTATTAATACAATTGTGAATCACTCGCTACCAGCATTGAACGGATCAAAAATATGAAATGGAAGCAAACTGCATCAACATACCTTCTCAGAACTCGCCCCCTTTTCTCCACGTCTAAATTACGTCAGAAGGACATGAAAGGATTCTCAGCATGTATAATTATTTCAAAGCCTTCGACTCAACCTGATATTCTAAAACGTAAACAAGTAATATGTGCGTAACGTCAAAGCGGGTAAATATTCAACATCAAATCCAAAGGCTTTCCATTTTCCGTCGGCCGAATCTTTACACCTACGTAGATTCATAAACGTGAATGATTCAAATGAATAAAAGTTAAATTTTTTTATTGAAAAAAACACCCGTTCATATCCTGAATCTCGTATTCTTAAATGGCGTATAACGTCTGATTTTTAATGTTACGAAATTCTTTCGGACGCAACCTCATTTTATATCACACATAATTTCTCAGAATTACACGTTTGTTTGTAATATACATACATATTATTGAAAAAATAAACATGGAGTTTTATTTACACCCCTAAAACATAAATCAAAACAGATAAAAATATAATTTACGTTTTTTAACGCTTTCAAGAAAAAAACACTAACCATCCAGCCACTTCTGCAAAGGTAGGCAGAGAGAATAGAACTCCACACCACTCATTCATATTTTTGTAAACATTCTTCGCCTGTTCGGAGCTCTTAAGGAAGCGAAATAATCGGTGGGTGTTTATGATGAGATGCATTAATGTGGAAGAGATGAAGGTTTAAAAATACAGAATGGTATGGCGTTCTATTCTCTCTGCCTACCCCTGCGGAAAAGCGGCGAGATGGTTAGTGAGTTTGGAGTACACAATTAATATTTTGACTGTTTAGAAATTTCTGACTACGCGTTGATACGTCCACATATGAACATAAAATTTTTGTATATTGTATTTTCGGATAAATATTTAAAAACATTTTTTTACAAAACATAATCTCTTAAAGCCTCATTTTTCACTCTCGGTGACAAACCCTTTCAAATAATAAACGTACAATGAAAATAGGAGTGGATTTGCTACAAAAATAGAATGAAGTACATATTATATTGATTTTTAGCTGATTTATTTAGAATATTTGTGAAAATCGTACTTTTTTCCATTATTTTTATAAATAAAGTATGGCAATTTTCTGTTTAGCCAAACGTACAGATCAATTACCAACCACCATAGAAACGGACAAAAGACCTACGTGTAGCTGTCTATTACAATACATTTATTAATATACATAAAGCTTTCTTGTTTGAATAATCACGCCTGGGCACCGATATGTATTGTAGTTATCAAAAATTTGTGTATCACCTTCAGATAACCTTTCGTAGCAGAAATAGGAGATGACTTTTATTTTTTTATCACAGTCTTTGACAAATTTTTATTCGCAAATTCAAGATCTTCTCCACTTAGGAATTATTATCAAGTTTTTTTATTTATTAATATCTTATAGATAAAGAAGAATACGGAAGACAATCATGAATAAAATTATGAATTTCACACAGGTCGGAAGCCCTCTAAATATGCAGACTTCCATATTCTTCTTCATCTTTATTGAGATATCCACAAAAAATATTGATATCCTTTTATATATTTTTTTTCTGTCATGTTAAATTTATATGAGCAGATGGTCTTATTAACTTTTTGCATAACATACAACATTGCTAAAAAGCAACAAACTAAAAACGGATTGGTTATATTGGTCAAAACGTTTGATACCTCGTATAAAAAGTGAGAAGAAAAAGATCGTAAATTACAATATAAGTATTGCTGTATTAATTGAGCAACTACATACTTTTATTTTATTGAATATTTCTGATAATTACAAATTGAAAATAATAAATTTAAGTTTTGTACTTAGGTACATTTCTTGGTAGAATTGCATTTTATTGAATAAATACTATTTTCCACATAACTTTTATTTAACCAGCGACCGGGTTTCGTCGTAACCGACTACGTAATCTGATGGTGTCGGTTACGATGAAACCCAGTCGCTAGTAAAATAAAATTTATGGCAAAAATTACATACTTGTAATATTATTATTATCTATGAAAACTTTTTTGATGAATGATAGAGGTTGAAGCTAAAAATGGTATTTTCTTTATTGTAAGAAGTAGGTATATTATGTCTAGTGTTGGTCGGCAGGGCGCCGCCCCCCGCAGCGCCGTTCGATTTGGGCTAAAAGCGTTACGTCACCAATGAGCCTTTAATTTCATTACGGGCCCTGTTAATCCGCCAGTTTGGGCCCAATAATCGACCGGGGCTTTCGCCATACACGTTTCTATAATTGACTTTGGGAACTTGCGGACGGACAACCGAAACGTGGATTTTTCCGAAAAATTCATTTTCCGCTTAAGTGAAAATGGAAAATATTTTCACGATGCTTCGAGGCGGCTTTTAGTGTGTTTCGTTTACGAAACGATACTTGACAACTCATACGTGGGCGGTAGGTAACGCTGTCGCGCTAAGGATACAAGCCGTATCTGAATTGAAGGAGAATAAAATGAAATGAGTCGTAAAATAACCTTGTGGTCAGACATTTTAACAAAAGGTTATACAATATATGGTATAACCATTCATCTAATAGCGTGTAATAAAAGGAGGGCTAAAATGGCGTCCGATTCTGAGATCTCCACATCTCCTCCACACAAATTGGCTTCGCTTCAAGTCTATGCCTTCTCAAATCATAAATCGGACATGCGGATATCACTTTTTCAAATATTTTCATTAGCACGGATATTAAAAAGAAGTTAATGTTGATTATTTTAAAAATTAAACATTTTTATGATACCGTTTATTACATAATCAGTGGTATTATACGAGTGTTTAATTTTTAGAATAATCGACATGTCATTCCACAAAGATATTGCCGAATCAATAAATAATGTAAGTTTAATGTTAAAAAAATTTAAACCATGAATTTTAAATTACTGATAGGAGTTTCACTTTGTATTCTTTGCATATCAATCTAACATTAGTTTAACTAATAATTAAAAAAACTAATTTAACTAAAAAAAAAATATTAAAAATTAAAAAAAAAAAAAAATATATAAATTTTGTATTACCATGTCAGTATTCGGCTCAACACAGGCCATGCCTAAAGAGCCGTAATACGTATAATAAATGTGTATATGAAATGAATATGTATATTGAATGGATCTATGTATTATGAAAACAAATAAATAAATAAATTTAAAAAATTAAAAAAAATAAAAATAAAATAAAAACATGTTTGTATAAACACACAGCGAGATATTAGTATAGCGGTTTCGAGACTCAACGTCTTCATCACGCAACTTTACACCTCTACAATAGCACTATTCATTGACTTACACCTACATTTATCACATGCGTTATTAGTCGGTTCAAAGACCAAGATGTCTGCCAATAGGAGTGTCAAGAATCTGAGGGTTGGGTAGAGTGAGAGGGAACTAAATGAGTGTCCATTTGACCAACGATGTTGAATCAAATAGCGGACTACATACAACATACAACATTTATATGTTTTTTGTTGTGGTTGATTGTACGTAGGAATATATAAATCGTTAAAGAGATGAGACAATACTTGTAACTAAAACATAATAGTTAAAAATAGTTAGAAATAAACAAGGTTTAATATATTTCATTGTAAAAATATACCACTTTTTTGGGAAACAATTTTGTATTTGAAAATATTGATGAGAATATCGGTAGTTCTCGACACTAGTTATGTACATAAACAAAATAAAAATGTGATCTCACACGAATGTTATATTTTTATACTAAAATCTCTATATCATTCTACAAATTTAATGAAGATTCAATACGTTATGTAACACTTGAAAGGTTAAAACATAAAATTAAAAAAAAATAACTAAAAAGGATTCTATTTTTTTTTTAAATAAAAATATCTTGGAAATAATACAATTAAAATAAAACGCCAATCTAAGGATGTCGGCAACAATAAATTAAATGTATTAAAAGAAACTACATTCATAGTTGTTGTTTTATTATGTAACTAAAATATAAAAATATATATTATAATGAGTAACTGATACGAGTATGAATGGATATGAATGGATAACAGGATTGCATTTTTCGACATTATTCGTAAAATTAAAAATAATCGATAAACGTTATTATAGGGAACACCTAAAAAAGCTTGTACTCGCTTCGGCAGTACGTGTACTAAAATTGGAACCTTAAAAAAGCTCTACAAACAAAAAAAGCCAAAATAGGAGTTCATCGGGTTGTTTCAGCTCATACCCTACTTTAGCAATCACATTTGCAAATCCAGTAGGTAGATACTAAACGCTTAGTATATTATAAAACATCCGCCTATCTCAATATGTTAATTTGAATGTTAAAAACCTTCTTTCTGGGACGATTTGCATGCAAATGACGAACAGGTGTTTGAACGAAATCCTCCATTCTGTGGAATACAATACAATCGCATTGAAATCCATTTTGGTCAGTAAAACTTCATTACGTTTCCAACGAGCTTCCTTTATTCAATTTTGCTTTTAACTAAATTGTTTTCATTTTTCCTTCATCTTTTCCTACCTCATCTTGGATAATACTCGGGTTTATATTTTATCGTTTTTTTTCTTCTTTTTTCTGAGGTCAAAAGAGAAAAAGCATTACATTTAATTGTTGTATGTGAATCCGTAGAAAATAACACTTTTGATGATAATAATTTGGTAGATTGTTATATTTTTACCATTTCTTTTTCATTTAAGCGTCACTTGGTAAATACCACTATTTCTTAAAATTTATTGTGACACATGTTTCGATGCATTCCGCATCATTTTCAAATAATATAATACGGGGTACGGTGTTTAAAAATGGTGCGGAACGCATCAAAACACGTGTCACAACAGATTTTAAGAAATAGTGGTATTTACCAAGTAAAACTTTAATTAAAAATGGATAGATTTTACTACAAAGTGACTGACTAATCAATTAATGATCTTGCATTTTTATCTATACCCATCACCCATGTGATTGAATTAAAACCGAATTTAATAATGACTTCTTTAAAAGAAGTAGTTAATTGATTCGTTTTCAGGATTTGATCATTAAAGCTTATCACGTCAATCAGTGTATAAATTTGGTTGCATATTTCGTATATTTAGTTCGTCATATATTTCAAAATTGACTATAAAAAACTTAAGCTGGAATGAAATATAGATCGAGAAGAAGTAACGAACACAATTCCAATCGAGTAACCGAAAAAGTAACAGTTACAGATTAGTACGTTCCTATTTACATCCCTATTTACGTTCAAACAATCCTTTTAGTATATTGACACGATATATTTTTACTAAGAAGATTTTTATATTGTCAGCTAACGAGGGTTTTAATTACTTTTTTACAAGTACTTGGAATTTTTTATTTATTTTACAAAAAGTAATTAGCAGTTCAATAATGTCGACCTTAAGAATTCCATAATCTATTGTCCATATAAACCAAAATGTGAATGATTTCTTACAAATCTTAAATTTCCAACAGAAATTCACAGATTGTTTTAAAATTTTGGCACAACGTTACATTCGAATGCGCGTTTTCATGTTATAGACTAGTAGTCTATAACATGAGTGGTGTTTTTAACATGTTTGTAACACCAGTGGTGTTTTTACCTGTGACTGGAAAACCATATTTTAATCGCAATGGCGCCGTCATCTGTTAAATATAACAGCAACACACATACAATACTAATCATTCCACAGGGCGAACAGCGTGCTTCTTGACAGCTGCTTTCACTTAGCAGTTTAATTTTTTTCGATTGTATTGTTTCATAGATTTATACAATTTCTTTACTTCACATGCATTGTGGAATGAAATGTATTAGAATACGTTCTTTAATTTTTAGAATTTTTTCTTTCTTTTAACCAGATTAAGCCACAGCAATGCGTGGTATACAAAAATGGTACCATGATGTATGATTCTGCTGAATTAATTTATTCTAGTAACAGTTGTTTCGCCTTGCGAGGGTGTTAGACATTAAACAACTAGGTGGAATAAAAAATCGTGTTTTTAATAGATTTATATTATCCACTGACACTTCGTGATGGAATTACATTTTAATATATTATTAGATTAAAACCAATGTTTTTAGCTTTTCTACTTTATTTTTATTTGACCAGCGACACGTTTCTTTACCTAGGATACCTACAGCGTCATCTGTTATCCATAATAGAAAGCTTAACAAGAAAATACGTCTTCAAACCAATAGATGTCACTAAATGCATATTTCTAAATCATTACAAGGACTTTTTTTTCCTTTTGCGAAAGTAATGCATAGTGGACCACATCGTTTTAATGTAGTGGTTTTTTTTTAGTAAGTTAAACAAAGGCAATCTGATTAGCTTTGCACTTCATATATCAGACTGGGGCTGGAATTGCAGTGGAAAGATAACTACTTAGTATTTATTACTTTGAAGCATTGTCAGAAAGATAATGATAATAAAAAGAAAATTAATCAATGGCCCAGGTTGATATAAAATAAATATTAATAGTGAAAAATCACTTATTAATTAACAGCGATTTTTCACTCTTTGAACCCCTAAGGAACCAGAGCTGGGACCTCCAGTATGGTAGCCATACACGTTAACCACCTCACTATTGTAGGAGGAAAAAATGCTATTTACCATATCAAGTTTTGAGCTAGAATCGTACAGTAAATTCTTCTATAATTTTTTACCAAGAGATTTCTCAGATGTTTGCTTACATTAAATATTGCTTGTGCAATTTTCTAGTAAGGCCGTAATTTTTTTTTGGTTTGAATGTTCCCTCAAACATTAAATGAAACTACTGTGCAATCGCTTCACCAAATTGGCAAAATCAACCGACAATACTTTTATGCACGAATGACTTATCGCTCATGCTTTATTGGATTGCTTTGATATTTTGAGCGATCAGCAATCTGATTTTGATGAATGTGCTAATATCGCACTTTGTGTGGATTAGGTAAGAGATTGTTGCCAGTGTTTAGGGCACTTAAGTTCTAAGTATGTATCTTGTCTGAAAGGTGACGTGGACAAAAATCGACTGTGAAAATGGTCAGCTGCAGCTTACCTGTTATTCCCATTTTGTTGTAACATTTTCAGGCATAATGGAACTAGTAGTGTGGCGGGTGAGTATAATATGACAAGGCAACAGAGTGCATGAGGGTACTTTTGATTTACATATAAGAAAATAAAACCATAATTCCGTTTCTCAAAGCATTTATTGAATGATGTATTTTATCAAAAACCATAAAAATATCCAAAGAAAGGGCGGGACAATGATCTTTGGATTTGGGAGAAATCATCGAGCTACAATAAGGCGGTAAAACTGGCATCTCACGATGGGGAAAATATTGTCTGCGAATAATTCATTTTGTACAAAACGGAAAAATAGAACTATGAATATAAATGAAATTAAAATGTGATGATGAGAAAATTAACACAAAAGCATTTTTAGAACTAGACAATTTGAAAACACAAATGTCTCCATCCCGAGTGCAAATTGTCAATAATGCGTATTTATTTATAGAAAGCGGATAAACAAATTTGTGTTAATTCACCCATTCTCAAATGAACTTCTTCACTAATCAGTTACAAAAGAATCTTAACTAACCTAATGACAACTTGGCTTTCTTACATATTTAAGAAGGTAAATAAAATTACCAACAATAATAAGGTGACCTAATTCCACTATGCTGGTAAAATATTGTATACCAGAGTTATAATCCTATCTTTATGCGTCAATAAAAAATCTTATGTAAAACGAGTCAAAACAAAGTTCAAAAGGACACGATTACTTTCGGTCGAATAGAATCGATCAAATAGTTTTTGCTTACAAGTTAATAATAATCATTAATTAACGCTAAAAATAGACATTCTAACGTTAAATAAAGTTACACGAAGTTAAGGTTTGTAATATACTAAGTAAACTGCCCCTGAATATGAATTTATATGATCCAACAACCGAACAAAGAATCTCTTCAGCGTAAAAATATTTCTCACTAAAAACCTACGCCACTTGCGATATTACTTTTTTAAACATCAAATATGATACTACAAAAGAAGCACGGATTCACTTAAGAAATTAAAGTTATAAAATGTAATTTGTGTCGAATGTCAAACATGGCAAGAAATAAAGACAAACATAGCATGATACGAAATATAACAAAATGCTTCCGAAGTGGGATCACACTGGTGAAAGGAGAGGATCGCTCGCTACTACTACTTGATGAGCCCCTTGGCTCGGCACAGCTCGCGCATGAGCCCCTTGAGATACTTGACTTCCCGCTGCAGGTCGGCGCACTTGCCTTGCAGCTCGTCGTGGATGTCCTTCAGTTCCTTCTCCTCCCCGGCCAGAACCTCCACCTCCTGTTTCTTCTTCTGTCGATACCTCGTGGCGGCATTCTTGTTCTGCTCCTTTTTGCGGGACCTCTTATCGTCCGGGTTCCTGGAATAAGGTTTGGAGCGAGAGTAGCTTTTCTGCCTGCCGGAAATACTGGCATTCGAAGATGAGGATGAAGGACCCCAATCGTCGTCACTCGCGTACAAGCTGGAGGACGACGAAGAGTTGGGGGAGAAGGGTCCAGACTGAATGTTGTCATCCGCTACCGATTTGGCGTAAGCGTGTTCCGGAGCGGGTGGCGTGACTCCGGAGTCGGCGAATGTTTCTTTGGAATATTCGGACGAGCCTTGGTAGAAGTCAGAAACTGAGGCGTCGGATTCGTTGGAAACTGGAGACGGAATCGGTTTGATGTCGCTTTCCGATCCGGTGACGTCTCGAGCTCTGCAGAGGACGAGTTCCTCCACAACGGCTAGTTCCCTGGCCAGCTCGGTGGGGTTCTGCTGCTCCAGATCCAAGATGTCGGGTTGCCAGGTGAGCGCGGGGGCGGGGTGGGGGGCGCAGTAGGTCGTGGGGTAGGCGGCGGGGGGCGGGGGCTGGTAGTAGTGCAGCTGCTGGAAGGGGGGGCTCTGCGGAGGGGTGAGGTGGGTGAGCTGGCGGTGCTGGTCCTGGTGGACGCCCACGGCGCCGTAGACACTCTCGAACTCCCGGATGAGAGTCTGAGTGTCCGAGTACGGCTCCAGGGATTGCTCGAATATCGGGAGGTCCACTTTTTCTTCCATCCATTCTGAGAGTGATTCTGTAAAGAAATGAGAACGAATGTTAGATAGATTGAACATTAGTGATTATTTTACAAGCACATCGATTTATTAGTGACATTAAACTGTTGAAACAGAAAAAAATAAAAAAATTTAGACTATTTTATTACGCATTGTACATTCTAAAAACCTAAAAATTGTGACGAAATACCTTTGATATTAATATGCAACTCATCAAATAAATGTTTTGAATCAAGGAAGCACTGTAGTCAAGGGTATTTGTAACCTTTACTATACCCAATGGTGATAGGGCACCTCATAATTTCTAAGCAGTGTTATATAGATCGTGAATTCGCTTCAGGAACCATTCCATGTGATAGTAAATAAACATTAGTAATAAACGAGTGAAAAATCAGTAATATATATTTAAACGCCCCTGAGAGGCCAATCACGCCAGCCATTGCACTGGGAAGGTGGACAAATATGACATACACCATCTGTGATTTTCTTAAAAATAGAGTATATATAGTCCCTGGTAAAATCAAAATATCACATAAATCACATAAAATCACATAAAAAGCGCATCACAGCTTATCTTTTGTAAAACTTTCTACTATAGTACTGCTTACATAACTCATTTACGATAACAATATGACAAATTAAATTATTGTTTTTTTTTACTAAAACAACTTTGTTAGGTTATTATGTCGCTTAGTATTTTAATAATACACAATGAGATTTTGTGTCTGTTTTTTTTTTAATCTTTATTTACAACTGATGGCACAATAACAGCTAAAAGATGTATGGAAACTTTTCTTTTGCAAGTTTTTCGTCAATGATATGATAGCATATCTATATTTTAACACGTTGTCGTCGGGACACGGCATTTGCCGTTTTTCGCGGACTGTCGGTCAACTGCGGGACACGGCCAATGCCGTTTTTGTCGACTGTCGGTTATCGGCGGGAAACGGCAATATACGGGTTTGTTATCAGCGTGAAATAAAATGCGTTGAAGGGTAATCTGCTACCTGGGTGCTAGGCGATAGTCTGTTGACGTTATTTGAGATGTCTTGTCCAGATTGGCTAGTGTGTCGCTTGTAAAGGCATCCCCAGAAATCTACAGTTTTTATGCGATTTCAATCTCATGTTTAGTTTGAGCCATTTCACGTATTGGACTATTTTTCATACCGCTCGCACTGTTTTGTTTACTGTTTGGTGTGTTATTATTTGAATATATTAGCATTGTATAGGGAATGATACCTCGGAGGGGAAGACTATTTTTTTTATAGTTTACAATGCTTCTAAAATTGTGAAATACGGAATACTTAATTAAAAATTATGATTATAATTTATTTTTGATGATCAAATGTCATATATGATTTCTTTGAAAATTTCAATCGAAAATATTATTTGGTTTAGAAATTGTGTCAATTTTAAGAAAGCGATATATTTTTGCGCCAATCGCGAAAAACACCCGCTATAGGCTAGAGTCTATTGTTCGAAGCGCCCGACTACAATGTGTTAACTATGTGTACTATAATATTTTAAATATGAAGGTCCTAGTATGAATCTTTTTTGTAAAAGTCCACTAAGGAAGTGTAAAACCCCACTTTAATGTTTTAAATATGAACTGTGACATTTTTCTCGCAAATGAGCGATACGTTGACATGACAGGGATTTTGTGATCTAATGAATAAATATTTAAAAAGATAAAATGAAATGAGGTCGAGTGATATGTTATCTCCTCCAATTTATTTTCAAAAAATTATGAAACAAATTGTTTTTATTGCATAAACTTGCTGCTGTCGAAAAAAGTATTTATTTTAATTAATTTATATAATATTCCTAAAAGTGATCCATCATGTTATAATTGTACATATTACAAATTACTATGGTACATGTAATATAATATATATTTTTGATGTAACGCTGAACAAAGGTTGTGGTCCCGCAGTTAGTGTCGCGGACTCATAAGTCAGAGTTTCTCGGTTCGAACCCACTCTACCACAATTTGATACCTATTTCTAATAATGAGCCGCTTAGGCTCACACAAATAGTATGAAATTGAAATATTTGTGTAAATAATAAAAACACAAATATTTCTCTTTATTTATTAACTAAAAAAAAAAACAAAGTTTCAACAAACGTAGTGCCCTACGCACCATTGGGTGTGGGTAAGCATCAAAAAAAATTATTGCTATGGGTAACTTGTACCATATTTTGGAAAATACTTCTAAATGCCACAATTGAAATGTAAAATAAACATATATCATAAAACATAATCATTAGATATATTGATGGCTTAATATGTGTATACTGAAATTTATGATTAAATTGATACGATGTCGTAGACAGCCAGACATTTTCAATCACTGATAAGTGATAGGAGATAATGACTATCTATTAATGAGTCCATATATTAGTTTGACGTCACACGAGGGATTCTCGAAAATAAGTTACTAGATAAGTAACACAGTACGGTTTAAAAAGGAACAAAGTAATATGCAATCTGTAAACTGGCTTGTTTATTCAAAAAAAACTTTTTGCAAAATCTATATGTGTGAAAATATATGTAAAATATTTGTACACAGATTGTAAAGGTTATCGCGAAACCGTTTGGCTGTGGAATATCACGCTCAAAGGTTGACATTATTTTGAGCGTGTCACTTGCAAAATAAATCCAAGTTGGAATTAGAAATGATTAACGATACTTGAAAAATGATGACCGCAATTAAAAGTCAATTGATAAGTGTGAAAATTTTGGAGATGACGATTGCGAGTAATTAATAAACTGCAGTGTGAAAAAGGTGAAATTTTTGTCTTTTAAAAAAATTAAATTCTAAAATAGTTGTTTTGTAACACTCTCCTTATCATTCATAGTTCACTTTGTGTAATACCACTTTAATTGGTATTACACAAAGTGAACGATGAATAATAAGGAGAGTGCTATATTACCATACCACAAAGTTAACAATGCTTTTAATATACAAAATACTTTTTTTTGTAATTAACCTTTCAAACCAGATTTGCAAAATGTTGATTATAAATCACCCTGTCTTCGTATGGATATAATGCAGCACACCTTGCACTAAGCATAGGAAAAAGAGTGGAAAATATGGTAAAAAAGGAAGAAAAATTACGCATGTTTTTTTTATTATTATTATGAGTATTTGAATGTACAACGTTCCAACAAAAACAAAACACGCGCAGAAATATTAATTACTCGCAAAACTAACAAAAAATATTTTTTGTACGTTGTAATGTCGCCGTAGTCGAAAATGTATCCCGACGTAAATAGGACGTAACCTGTGATTATTTTCGTGAGAACGGTAAATATTTACGCGGCGAACTGGGTCGATTAAAAAATACGTAAATACCTATCAATAAAATTAAGTCTTATTATTTCATTTATAAACGAAAAATAACTTAGAGACGATCTGAAACTGTCAAAATATTTGCGAAATATAAAAAATGTTAGGTGCTGCCTCCCAACCCCCTCTCCCCGCCACGACCAGTGAAATAATTGGTTGAACGTGAAAAAAATAGGTTTTTGGGAAAATTCTTATTATCCTTTTTTAGCTGTGTATTTCTTTCAAAAGTATTTTTTTAAAGAAAAAATAATACAATTATCCTCGCAATACACATTTAACAACGTCCACTGAATTCTAACTTATATTTGAAAAAAAAAGTTATAAATCATTTAAATTAGTTTATTGTAGCAATTTATGTGAAATGTTGAAATGGAAAATAGTTGTAATTATGTGAAGAATTTCTGCATATAACACAAAATGAACGACGTTTGTTTCACGTAATTTTTGGGTGGCTTTTCGGGTAGGTAGCATTTGCGTACTCACACAATGTTTCTTGTATTTCACCACTAGAAATATATCTGATTTTACTCAATTCATACGCAATATATTGATTTATGTCAAATTACAATATTTTTGTCAGTTACTTGTGAAATTCATCAACGTTGCGTCATTCACGAAAATAAAATTGAGTTAAAAAAAATTATATTAAAAATAATAAATATATACATATGTATATATAAACGGAATATTTTTTTAAGGCAGATGACGAAAAGCGGAAATATGTCAGGCAGGTATGCTTTAAAAAACAGTCAATATTTTGGCAAAAATTTGGCATCGGACCAAAATAAAGTCGTTTGCAACAGGAGAAAACTAGAACACTGCATATTTCATTTTTAGCGAGGCCATCCATACGCATAATAATCAACAAAAATCTAATAATACAATGTGCTTACTATATAATGGAACGCAACGCAAAATATTACAACTTCACGTTTTCCGTATTTCAAATCGGGTTTTAATAGATTTATATTATCCACTGACACTTCGTGATGGAATTGCATTTTTAATTTATTATTAGATTAAAACCAATATTTTTAGCTTTTCCACTTTTTTGAAAACCGCCTAGGGTCAAGCAAAAAAAAGTGGAAAAGCTAAAAATATTGGTTTTAATCTAATAATAAATTAAATCGGGTTTTCTCTACGGCGATTAGTGTCTGACGATTGGGTACAGTTGCGTATCGGAGGAAACACAAAATATTTTATTAAAAAGAAAGTGAATAAATACGTTTAGTCATTTAGTAAAAATAAAGGATTTTGGTATTGAAATGCAACAAGTCGAACTAAAAGCATGTTTTATGTTTGCGTTCGATGCGATGAAGACCGATATTTGTTATCACGGAGGATGAATATCATTCAATTTGCACTACACATATCAGATGGGGACAGATATCAGAAGACAATTCGTATCGGTGCCATTCAATTTATAAAGTTAATTAATTAGTCGATAAATTAAACAAGGTTGCAGCCAAAATAAGTTCACTCACTTTGTCGATTATTGACTATAAATTCGACATAATATTGTACTGACAGATTCTTACACAAATCCCTTTATTATAATATTTAACATATTTCAAACGACGGATCATAATATCAATAAATGATCAATCAAATGGATGAGATTCCTAAAGAAATAATTGTCCTTATGTTTTTCGAGAATATTTTAATTTCCTCTGTAAAAGAATACAAATAAATTCCAAACATTTTCGGTCCATGAAATATATTTAATTAATATTTAGCTTTTTCTTCATGAAATAGGAAACATATGCTGAACGAATATTACTGCGCCAATATCGTTTAGTTTTGTTCCGAAAATTATCGAGTTAAATTAATATACAGGGCACGGTTTCATCTTGTTTTCTGCAAAAACAAGAATATTTTACGCATCCAAAAAACAGGATATGTAACCGGTTCAAAAAGTTATACCTCAATCTTATGCACCTCAGATTTCTTCTCTGGCGATCAGTTCTCGCAAAATCGCTAAACCGAATCGATTATAATTCCTCTGTACAGTAAGTTGTGACACAAAAAGCAACAAACGGGTTTAATAAGGCGGCGCGATAAGGCGCTGGACTCGTACCTAATACCTAATGTATGTGACCACGAGGTTACCAAATGCTGGCGGTGTCTGTCCTTGGACAATCTGAGAAGAAATATTCCACAATCGCCTCGACATCGCAGCGCCGAGAAGGTGGCAGTCGGCAGCGGCATACTACCGTTTGACAATACCCAATTCGGTGCAATTTTTCCATTTCGTGAGCGGCTAATCAAAAGGTCTAATTCGTTCGTAGTATCAATCAATAATTGCGAAAAATTCACGACAATGTCGGATGCGGAGTAACGTCTTCGGAATGATGAAGATCGACACATTGATTGGATTCAATTTGATTCATAAGTCCGTGGTAAGTGAGCGATATTGCTCAACCTTCCCAACAATTGCCCGGAGACACCTCGCACGCAAAATTTGTTTAACGACGAGTACTAGATGGACCTTATTGTTCGGCAATTATTATTTATGGCGCCGGTACCTATCTTACAGACAAATTCCTGTCGATACGTGCTTGGCCCTAGGCGGTTTATAATTCTATACAAGTATGCGAATTGTACTATAAAACGTATTAATAACGGTTGGAAATTCATCTGTTTTCTTTCAACATTCAAAATTGAGGACTTAGGGAGAAAAGCCACACATGTCACAAAACCGTTTATTTATAAGACAGTACAAAAAATCAAATATATTTATTAACACATTACATAGCGCTGGTTATTTTGCACATCCGATTTTATGGACATACGGTTTTCTTTGAAATATGAAAAAATTAAGCGGTATTAAATAGCTTTTTCTTTTTAAACCTCAAGTCCAATCTCTCATACAAATTATGAGACAAATTATGGCTACTGGAAGTCGCGCGATACCGGACGCGTTCAACGCGGAAAAGGAATCTGATGACAGTCGCTACTGTCCACGTTCTGTAGTATGCCCTCTGAAACGAAATCACGCCTATGGCAGTTCAGTACAACATAAATAGTACTGACATTAATATGCGCGACTTAATTAACACCTAAAGCGCGATGGCCTCAAACAAAACGCGCCCAGCGGTGGTGGGTCTGATCTGACCCAGTACAGAAATCGCCTTTTAGGCGTTTTTCGTCGGGTTTTTATATTTTATATATTATTCAAAATAGCCTACATAGCAATAGGATAATGTGTCATAAGTTTTGTATGAGAATTTTCAAGTTTTTGATAGTTTTGAAATTAAATTATCCAAGCGCATAATTTTACATCCAAACGCGTCCGCGCGCTGTGGCTCACTACCACAGACTAACTAATTTATATACTCACTACTACCGCGGAGCATGTCACACGCGCATGTAGCATGGTTGGCAATGAAGCAGTGATTGTAAACATTTTTATTTTTACTGAATTCAAATAATTTGTGTTTTTAATTTTATAACGATATTTTAAGTCAACACCATAACAGATAGAATTATTAACAAAATGCAACTAAGTAATTATCTTCAAATATAAAACGTGGCAGTTAGCTCCAAAAACCACAAAATGATTCTAGGATTTTGAGTTAATATTTCAAGATAAATTTTTGTCCATAATGCAATTAAAATTCATTTTAAATACAGTGAAAATATTTAAATTTTCATTGAAAAATATATACGGAATTGCCCAAAATGGCGTAAATATTCATTTAAAGTTCGCCATTTCTTACATAAACATTTTGCGGGTTTTAGAAATTATGATTACAATTTTGTACGAAACCAAATAAAACAAATTATTATAAAAAATTTATATACAAGTTCGTTAGACATAATAGGTATGATATTTAATTTTATTATTGACCAATAAATTATTACCAAAAAATAAGAGGACAACCGGTACTTTTCTTGGTGAAATCGATGTTTTTATCACTTACTGACATTTCTTATAAAACCACGTTTTCCGTTGCACTTTCAAATTCTGAATCTAAGGTTTTTGAATTCTAAATCACTGTCATCTGCACTATTCTCTCACTTTTCTTTCACTTTTAGAACTGTCCAAAAGTCGTTCAATCTCGTCATGAGATAATTATTTTTTTCCTGCCATTGTGGTAAAGTGTCGAAGATTTAAAAAAAATAAAACTAGAAATCGTTCAAATATAAAACAGTTTATTGTGAAGGTCTGTGTTTTGTAATATTAATATTTTTTAAATGTAGATTTACCTTATAGTCTATATATATGATATTTAATCCGTCATACAAGTAAACAAATAAATCAGTTAAAAACAAATATAAAAAAAAACAATAAACGGAAACAATCGCCAAAGATTGACAATGTATGCTTTTGTTTTTGGGATTTCAAAATCACGGCAGACGGCACACTAACACATTGATAGCGAACAACTGACCTTACTCAATATGATTTTTGATATTTTATTTGTTCTTTTTTTTTAAATAACTCATTTGAATCTGGTCCAATAATTTTCGTTTGTATCTCAATTTGTAGGTAATTTTTTGAAGAACGATTACACTTAAGGAAAACGACGTAAACAAATTACCTATTACGTAATCAATAATTTTCCGCGATGGTGGGTCTGACCAGACCCACCATCGCAGAGGAGGTGTTAAGGCAGCGAACGAGATTCGTTAGTATGTATGTTGGTACAGGAAAACCTTGAGTGTAGAAATACGCAAAAACGTGTATCGCGAACCGATCACAAAGGGCTCAGAACCATACCTCTACCATATAGAATGTATGGCTACTATCGTTACGTAAGTATGTAGAATTCCGATACACAAATAAAAACCTTTGCCGACTTTAAAGCAGTTCAATTAAAGACACATGAACAAAAAAAACTATGTTCGCTGCTTCGCAACTAGTCAACATCAACCGAAACGGTGTCGTCTTCTAGAAACTATAAAAAAATTACAGCCGTCCATATCATATTTTAAAACTTACTTACCTACATAAGTTCAAATTTAGGCTATTGAACTTAAATATTGATAATTCAATCGATTTTAAAGACTAATTTAACTTTTTAAGGTTTTTGGTGCTAAGATCGTTATTAATCCCGAAATAAGTTCACAAGCGACAATATCAGTAAATTCGTTATTTTGTACGATTCGTTATATTTCGTTCGGAAAATACAAATTGACGTCAATCGTATTTTTATGCAGAGAAAGTCCTTGCATGTTATCGCCGAAGAAAACTTCCTCATTTGATAGTAGTGCTCTTGTTTTTATTTAATCACCTCGAGACCGCAAAATACTGCTCATTACGAGGGAGCGTGTTGTATCATAAGTTTACTCCGCACAATAAACACGTCCCACCCAAGGAGAAAATCATGACACATGATAATATCATCGAACAAATTATAACGCGATTTGAAAAAGTCGTAGTGATCTCCCCAAGACTTCAATCCACGAACCCGTAACCCGGAACAATCTGTTCGTTGAGATTTTTGTTCGTAACCCAGATAGTGCATAAGGCACCGCATCATTTCGAAGCGGTGAAACTTGATCGTTAATTACACGAAAGAAAAGTGATTAGTCTTCGGCATTAGGTACCAGTACAAGGTGATACAGTGCCAGCTCGCTAATCCGAACGTAAATCGTGCAATGGGTCGTTCGGTTTACCAGGTGTTTTGAGAAACATGAGAGAAAAAAGGGAAATTTGGATTTATGAAAATGCTCTTTATTTTACATTTTTATGAAGGTAGGTACTGATTGAAGAATTAAAAAATAATAAAAACATATTTTGGCTTTAAAAAATCAGATATTATCTTTTGAACCGACGAACCTATCTAGCGTTCAAGGGCTAATAAATAACTCATTCCAATTCCTCAGTGTTCTGGACGACTTCTTTAGTCCACAGTTGATGGTTATGTTGAAAGCTTTCACAGCTTCAGAAGTATTCATTTTTACCCCCCTGCGAATCGAAACCTTGATCTCAAGCACGGCAGCCAAACGCGCTAACCACTATATTACGGAGGCAGACATAGTAAATACTATAGCTTGATAAAAGTTACATTATTAAAAGTAATATTTTAATATTTCTGCTGATAACTTCCTCGAGAAACGACGAAAAGTCATAAAATTAGTTCAAAAGATTGAGCAGTTGAAAAGACCGTTTAGCAGTTTAGTGGTCCATAATATTGAATATGGGGCATTCGTCTACTTCGCGGGGCGCATTAACTTATCGAATGCTGGAACTTGACGAGTGGAACAGGCCGGACACGGCGAAACCACTTCTGAATAAATTATTGTAAATGTGTGCAGTGGACCAAAGAGGAGGAATAACCAGCCTCACTCGAATTCAAATCGGCCCGACAAGCTTATTCTCGTTTCTTTAACAAAAAAATAATTACGATTTTCGACGAAACTCGTAAATCCTGTAGGCAGAGTGGAGTGACAGTACGCACGAGAGCACGATACTAAACGAAAGTTAATGTTTTAACTACGTAATGTAGATAACTTTTACTTTACTTCTATTAGGCAAGAAACAAATTCATTCATTTTGTTTTCAGTATTACTTGCTTCCTGAGAATAATAAGTCACTTCGGATAAGTAAATTCGATGCGGCATGGGGCACCGATTCGATGTGGTGCCCCATGGACCACTTTGGTGCCGATAAAGGTTAAGGACTTTAAAAATACATAAAATTTGTAAAAAAATTAAAGGTATGTTATTTTTTTTTTTCATATTAAAAAATAATAATAAAACAATATTCAAGAAAGGTGCGGTCCAACGGCTTTAGGCTTTACTCACAAATTGAAAATAATTTTATTACAAATCTAAACTATCCCATAATCGTGTGATTTTTTTTGATCGTCCAAAAGGAAAATGTAAAAAATCTGAAATACAACACATCAAATATGTAGGTACACTTTTGAAATATGGCATGCGATTTATTTAAAAAATATATATTAAATAATTAAAAACCAAGTTTACTTTTATAAATAATCTACTTATTAATTTTTAAGATACGGTACTTCAATATTTTGATTTGAATTTCAAATCTATTGATTTGAAGAAATAATGGTATTTACCAAGTGAAACAAATTTAAAATTGATAGATATTATCACAAAGTGACTTAGATAAGGTTTAGAAAATCTACCTAATTCATATGCTATTGTGCAAGGTCACGCCTAAATATTTTTAGAATAATGGCAGTCGATAAAAAAACCAGCCGATTGGCCACTGTTGTGTTACTCTGTAAGTAATTTTAATCAGCGCCAATAAATAAATATGGTATTTTGGCGTGAAAGTTGACGGGATTCGAATGAGCGGCTGGCGTACGTGCCGTCCATCACATTGGAGACCGAGGGTTAGAAGATATTGTATTGTATTTCAAACTATGAAATTTGTTAGTTGCATTTTTTAATTTTTTATTGATTTATTTGCAACGAGAATTAATAAATGCAATGGCGAAATTAGTATGAAGAGTGTACCCTTGCAGAAACTTTACTTTAACCCTAAACAAGCTTTATACATCTTCAAGGTATATGGATTTGCAGACGCTAGAGTAGTATACATGTACATAGTATTCGTACCTATATTCATCCTCCATTTCGAACCCAAGTAACTTCATTGCTAACTTAGATAATAATTAAATATTTTATTAAAATTAAACACTTGAATAAACCACTTTATCGAGTTTTATTTTATTTACGACTAGTTTCGAAAACGACAGTTGTTTTCATCTTCTGGTACAAATTAATTTTAATTAATTAATTGGTTTTAATTTGTACCAGAAGATGAAAACAACTGTCGTTTTCGAAACTAGTCGTAAATAAAAATAAAACTCGATAAAGTGGTTTATTCAAGTGTTTAATTTTAATAAAATAATCATGTCATTCCACAAAGTTAATGCCGAATCAATAAATAAATAATTAAATAGTTTAAAATCATGCCTTTTACAAGCAGGTATGTTAAGCAAGTATTTTTAGTACTGTATTTTTACACACAAAATAACTGAAATTACAGTAATTTCAAACATAAAGAGTAAATCCACTCACAAATAGGTATAGGCTAGAAAACTTATAAAGTTGAAGCCCAAGTAGGTCCATGATAAGCGATGTAGCATAAGCCGTAGCTAGATTTCAGGGTCAATTGGACGTTAGGTAAATCGAAATTCGAACTCTGCGATCTTGGCATTACCTCGGTTAATAGTAAATTAAATATGGTATATTTAATTTATATATTTTGATCAAACGCACGAACAAAATGCACAACAATGTCTTTTTTACTGAATTTTCCCGTGCATAGGGCAGATTTTATTTACAATACATGTTTATTTTTTTATTAGTTTCTACTTGTCTATGGAGAGTCGAGTAATGACTTGGTCGAATGCCACGATCTATTTCGTTTTTATCCGCTCACACTATCCATTGATTGGTAGCTCTTTTATAAATAGTTGTTTAATTATTCCAAAATATATGTTCAAGTATTGTTTGTAAAACTGCCATCTGGTATTTACTTATAAAGTAATGTTTGATCAATGGCTACAAAAAATACAAAAAATAATAATTGAAGCAAAAAAAATACAACTGAAATCTCGGGCGCAGACGGGTGGAACAATTTATGTAAATGTGCAATGTCAAAAGAATTAATATCAATAATGAAGATGATTTTTTTTAAATCAAATCAATTTTATTACCAAGAAACTTTTCCTTCACAATTAAATTAAAATAATATTTCGTGCAGAGTATGACCATGAACGTCGGAAAAAATATCGTGCTAATTTATCAGAAAAAGATAATTCATAAATTACATTGAATAATATACATGTAGCTATAAGAAAACCAACTTAAGTTATAGAAACTCAAAATATGCTGTAATGAATAACAAATATACAAAACCCATATCATTTATAACACAATTTTTTAGAGTTTATTAGTGTAAACACGACTAGTTTCGAGAACTATAGATGTTCTAATCGTCAGTTTGTATTTTCATCTGCTGATGAGAACATCGTTGCCGAACCTAATCGCGTTTGTACTAAGTTTTAAAAAATTAGTCTTATATGTATAGGAGTTTTATATTAAAATTTAAATATTAAACCCAAATAAGATAATCCTACGATTGGACGAAAAACATGTTATTTTTTTAATTAAAAATAAGCAGTTACTAAAAAAATACCTTTCGACTCATCGCGATCAATCGGCCTCCCACTAATTTACCATAAAGCACATGAAATTATCCGTAAACAAAATGTGAAACTGCAAGCGGAGAGGAGGGGGAGAGGGAGAGATGTTGGACAATAAATTACCTCCCAGCTTCCTGAACAGTCAACAAGGCTCAGGCACAAACTGTGAGACAGAACCAGTATGTATATTTGTGAGATAATTAACTGCATAACTATATGTAAATAATATAATAATAATATTGTCTATTAAAGTAAATCATGGCTAGAATAGTAAATGTCACACCATGTATAAAGTGATAACTTAAACCAGACCGGACTTCCATATTCTCACTTTATATGTTTTTATTTCAAATGAGGTAGTTTTGTAATTTAATTTGGTGAGCTTGTTGAACGACCATGTTCAATTAGGAAATGGAATATATCGCCGACCTCGTCGCATTAAAATACGAGTAGATCTACATGTCTATCGATATCAAGTCTGTCAGCAAACGCTAATTTTTTTAAGAGTCAACTTTTTATGGATTTTTTTATAGACAAGACTGACAATACTATAAGAAAGGTATTATATAAAATAGAAGAAAAAAAGCACGCGTTTAAGCTCGAGGACGGAGTTTAACGAGTATGTGACTAAACTATATAAAGTATCGAACAGATTAATTGAAACAATTTTTTTTCTTCGTATTTTCAAAACCCTCCAAAAAAATTTTTTGGGGGTGTTCTTTGTATTATGGACCAGGGCTGCACCTTTCAGTGACTGAGATGATGAATAACGAGAAGTATCACCCAATTCTACTGGAAAAGATACTACCAGAGATACAAAAATGAAGGTAAAATGGTAATGGAATTTTTCAGCAGGATTTAACCCGCTGCCACAAATCCTAAAAAAATATGAATTTTTTCACACAAAAACAATGAACTGTGTTGGACTGGTCAAGAATTTTGCCAGATATAAACCTAATTGAAAATCTATCGGCAATCTGTATGAATCGGCTCTCCAAAATTGATTGCACTACGGTGGAAAAGCTCATTTTGTCCACAATTCAGGTATGGTCGAGACGAAAAAATGGCATCCACGTGCCAAAACCTTATATAATAGATGCCAAGAAAAGTAAAATCTTTGAATGAGCCCAAATGAGACAATTTTAAATATTAATTTGAGATACTAATAAACAAAAGATTTTTAAAAACTTTTTACGAAAATACAAAAAAACTTTTTTTCCAATTAATCTGTTCGATTCTGTATCTTAGTAAAAAAACATTTAAACTTTTGAATATAATTTATTTTTATAATTAGCTGGGTGCTAGAATTTTCAAAAAAATTAAAGATATTGAAGCAGTAATGCTACAAACCTGGTTGGAATCACCATGTTTTTTACTACCACTAAAATGATTTGCATACTGAAAAATTTCAGAAATTACATATACACAAAACACATCTTTTAATCAGGGCATATTTTACCGTACCGTTTTTTCAAACCATTCCATCAAAAAAATAAGTAGAAACAACAAAAATCATTACTATAGCGCCTTAACCAATGGCCGAAATAGCAAATAATGAATGAGTTAAACCCAAAAATACATATTCTCCTCATAAAACTTTCATTTAAGAAATACGATTATATTATCAAACCGCGAAAAAGCTGCAATTATGAATAATCAAATATTCAACATTAAAACTGCAGTTAATATGGAAATCAATCGAAAATAATCCATGTTAATCACAAATTATAGTATTTTTTAATGTTATACGAAAAAAATGTATAATTAAAATAATATTAATGTCTTCTTAAAGTATGCGTTTAGTCTTATGTGTCGTTATAATAAATGAGTTCAAATAAAAGCGCACGTTTTCTTCTACTGCAGGTATTTCAAGAATAATCTGTTCAAACAACAAAATATATGAGTATTTACTCTAAATGGTTTTCTACAATATACAAGTATAAAAGGAAGTATTGACGGACTGACGGACTGACTGACTCATTGGCGCACCACCTAGACATTTTGATAGTATTTTTTTAAGCACCTACTAAGCAGTAAACCAACATCGGTCAGAAGGGGGTGAAGTAAGGCTCGAAGGGCCAACCGAACAAGCGAATAAAGAGAGTTTAAATATTTTTTTGACATCTCAACATGGGTGAAGAGGAATATGGAAGTCTGGGTATTTACAAGGCTGATCTATCTAGGAGTTCCAATAATTTTAGTAGCGTGGTCGTCAATCATGGGTAGAATGTGAGTGTTTAATGTTCCACGTGTGTTCTGTGTTCAGTGATTCCTTAACCAGCCATGACAGGTCATTAGCCCTGTAAATATCCAGACTTCTATATTCTTTATCTATGCTCAGATCTCAAAAAAGTGTATAAATATGACTCAAGTGGAGAAAATGCAGATTTGTGAACAAGTATTTGGACACACTCAAAATGTTGAGTTTGAGCTAAAAAAAACAAATAAAATTGTGTCAATCATATCAGTGCCAATATATTATTTCCCAATAAACCTAAAAAGCTTATAAAAAGGGCAATATGACCAATCGCCATAAACATAACCGTCTCTTGCAAGATGTAAAAGGTAGGTAAAAATAACCTTTTCGCGATGTTTACCACGTAGGTATTAGCAAAAGGTAATATTTTTTAGAAAGTAAGAATAGTTGTCGACCACCCGGATCTGAAATTCCGCTGCGCTATTTTGAGTCGGTGCAAATGAAATGTGAACAACATACGAACAAGCTTATCAACGCGTTTTTATGTACTTATATGTTTTTCAGAATCAAACGAAACAAAATTAAAATGCAAAAATAATTTTTGTACCATTTATGGATGGAAACCGAAATAACAATTATCTATGGTGAACTAATTACTTCTGATCGAGAGTTAGCCACGTTTAATTTGCGCAGATCGTATCCCATCTTGTTAGTAGATTATGGTAACACTATTTTGTATGTTGTATAACACGTTTTTTGCTGACAATCCATCTACAAAGGATGAAAATCATCAATTCAGTTTAATAAAAGTGTCAATAAGGATTACTTTAAAGGGAATGATTCAATTATATATTATTAACATTTATCAACGGTGCTAAAAATGAGAATGTTTTTTGATCAGTAAAAGTAGTCTTAAATTCTAGATTGATAAATAAATATGCTATTTTACCAATGTTTTTGTATTATAATGATATTCTATATGCTTCTTCTTATATTATATCTTAAAGAGGAAATAAGATTAGAATTTGAAAATGAACAAAGCGTAATGAGGCCGATTGGAGAACGATATGAACAACTGGTTTCTGGTACATAATGATTATGTAAACAAGAACACCGATTAAGTTTTGATTTGATTTTCTCTACCAATGAAATGTGGTCATCACATCGCGCGAGGTGCTCGGCGAGCGCTTTCTCTACCCACTCCTCCAGGTGGAGGGAGCGGGCATTATGCGATTACAGCTTGCACGTGCACACCGGACACCTGTGCGCGTGTTACGAAATAGATAAGGAAAATGGTCCAAACAGGTTGTGAAAGGAGTTGCGACACGTGTAGGGAACGCGGGAAGTCTCAGTGACCAGTGACCAGTGATCGCCCACTGCGCGTGTGGTAAACCTACCGTAATATCCAGACGCCATGGTCTCGGCCCTCCTGGTCCAGCTCGGGGGGTCGTGACGCGCGATTCCTCGGGTAGTTAGATCAGCGAAGCGGGTATGGCACGCTAGCGGTTTTACTTATAACTTAGTCGACTATCACTTTTTAATAATTTTGGTAACTTCAGTCAGATTTTACTTATACTATCTTAAGTACGAAGAATATAGCTAACGACAGTCTATGACGATGATCCTAACGGTACGTAATTCTAGTAATGTCTCAAATATCACCAGGAATTGCTTTTCGTAAATGGTAAATTTGGATCGGCGATGATCCGGCATCTGCCGATTGGAGATCTTTCAGCGCGCGTTGGGAGCCAGAAGTCCACGGTCCACGGTCCGCGGGCGGTGGAGTCCCGTCGGGAGGGAAGCGCCAGGGGAGACTCAGCGTCTTTTCACCAGCTTCTGCGAGTTGAAGACTATCTCCCTGTTCCACTTGCAACGGTATTCGAACTTCATTCTAGTCGTGACGCCGGGCCGACGCATGTGCGCGGCACGCGGGGGGCATAGGGCTAGTTGGACGAGAATTTTCGTAGATTTGTCTCCTCCGATGGCCGGGGGCGGGATCCCTCGCAGAAAGCGGTCGCGACTCTTCGTACCGTCCGCGTGCGAGCTGCGGAGACACTCGTATCTCGTCCCGCGAATAATATCTACAGACGAGATAAGATAAACTTTTCGACTTTGATTTCCACTGCCGGAAAGTCCGTAATAAACTGCAAACTGTTCGTGGATAAAGAAAAATCACAATCGACGATGGTCGGTGGAAAAAAACGCACAAACAGAACACGTCAACACGGCGCACCGTACCAAGACGGAGACGAGATTGTAGCGCTATCGGGGTATCGCGAGGCGGCGCACTAGGCGGACGGTAGTCGGTAGCGGACTGAAGGTGACGGCGCGGAGTGGACGGGCGACGGGCGAGTGGCGGCGCGGGACACGCGACGGCAGCGGCGGGCGGCGTGATCCGCGAACGCAGCCGCGAGCTTTGTGGGTCATCGTGCTGCCGCAGATAAGAAAATCTTCACAAATACTTTCGGCCGAAAAGGGACATCCTGTTGCGGGGTCGCGACAGAGGAACGAATATCCGCTAGTGGTCGCCGCGAAGGGTGTTTCGAGCGAGTAGCGCCTGCGGAGGGATGAGAGAACGAGCAGTTCGCGAGAAGTGAAAATGAACACTGAATCCGCGGAGCAGAATGCACGTGTTAATATTTCTATATCTGCTACCGATGTTTACGACTATCAGCCGATGCATCAAGGCTGTTTCGTATCTGATATAGATAATATGTACGTAACTATTACCTTTTAAGAAAATGATTTCCAACATTCCTTCAGCGAGATTGTAATGTGGGCGGTAATTTAAAACATCAACGATACCTTTGAAATATATGTTTAAAATATTAATAAATGATCGATACACGTGTCGCATAAATTACAATAATATTACAGATAGCATGTTTTTTTGTTCTTATATCGAAACTATACAAGGCATCAGGTTCGCGCCGCCCAGGACGACCACTGCTGACAATTCGTCGGCAGTTCTCGTCAGAACTTCGGGACGCGGATCTGACTTGGGAGGATGCAAGAGGGCTGGCAGCCGACAGAAAAGCCTGGAGACAGTTTGTGGACTCCATATGCTCCACCTAGGGAGCGGATATGGTCAGAATATCGAGACTGTTCTGAACACTAAAACCTTTTTCAAAAAAGTCTTGTTTTATGTTTTATTCAAACATTTTAGGTAATTACTAAATGACAAAATAAATTAATCTTATCCGCCTCAGTTGTATAGTGGTTGGAGCGTTTGACTACCATGCTGGAGGTCCCGGGTTCGATTCCCACGGGATACCCCTTGTACAATAAATAAATAAATCCAGTATATTTGTACAATAAATAAATAAATCCAATATCTCTACGTTTAAAGCGAAACAATAAACGATTTTATAACAATTAATTTAATATTGCAAGCGCAACCGAGTCCTGTCGAAGTTCTAAACAAATAATTTAACAACATGTCGACCTTGTGTTCAAAGAGAAACAATACAAAATCAAATAGTTTAACGATCGCCGTCGAACAAATACAAACAGAACGCATTCCGTACCTAGTCGAATATAAAGCAGTAGCAGTTAGAGCGAAATGTACACTTATCATTCCTTTTTACCAGAAACCTCTAATTGTAAAATCAAAACATAAAATGGCGGCCTGGGCCGACAGATTTTTTGGTATTTTCAAGAAAAACATTAAAAAAATTAGTGGTCATATTCTGTTAATACAAAGCTGCTTTTTAAAACTTTTATCAACAAATCGACTACTAAATATCAACAAGCGAGTACGAGTATGCAACCCCGAATGCCCAAGCCATTACTACTATTCGCCTCTTCCTCTCCTATAACACTATTCCTGCATTTTCAATGTTTTTCTCCCTGAATTCCTTCACTTACAGTGCCCTGTGCACCACTTGGCTGCGAATAAGGGCCAGGAGAAATATTCAACCAATTTAAAATATTTTCGTAAATTTCTCAAATAACTGCCAATACAAAACACATTTTTACTACTACAATATTTTTTCCAAACGTGACAAGAAAATGATGACAAATCACTAAGCAGTTTGACTAATTTATATTTTTTTATCCTTTCCGCACCCAACGGTGATTAGGGCACCGCATCAGAACTACGCAGTAGCCAACTGAACCGAGCTATGTTTGAGTCGAATATCAGTGCTTTACGACTGATCTAAAAAAAATATTACGTTTTTAAAAATTATTATAACATACATATTCAAAAATAACTCAACTCCACCGACAAGACATACAAGGTAAGGTGGCTTGGTGGGTCTCTGCAATTTTTTTTTAAATACAATATGTTTAAAATTTTGATTTTAATAAATGTATACATACAATTTATGTCAATAATTTTTTTTAATGTATAATTGGGACCGATTTACATAAAAATATGCATAGTCCAAGTACGGTGCGAGTGAGCTCCCAACTAGGGTAAATAAATACGATATCAAATAATATCAAATCTAGAGCAAATTATAGATAAGGGAAGTGGTGGTAATAATATATCTGGTACAACGTCCTCTGGGGTCCGACCGACAGTTTTAAAAATACAAGCTCTGTCCGTGATAAGGGGAATATCTCGTCTTCAATCTATCGTCGCAACCTTTGATTTTAGTAATTTATAGGATAATTTTATTTTTTAGGATAGGATCAACAAAAAGCCTTCTTAGGGCATCGGAAATGAAGACTCTACGACCCATTGCAGGCCTAACACTTCGCGACAGAGTTAGAAACTCAGAAATAAGAAAAATCTGCGATGTTGAAGATGTTGTGCGATGGGGAAGAGAAAGAAGACGTTTCCGGAGAAATCATGCGTGAAAAGCGAGTTCGGATCGAGTGGTGAGGATAGCAGCGGACAGCAGCATAAGCGGGATCAGACCTTTCAGTGTTGCCATCTTTCAAGAACGTCATAAATAAAAAATCGTCAATTTTCAGTTGTGCGTGTTTTCGGAATGCCCAGAAAATGTACTATATCCCAGCAAAAGAGGCATATTTTTAACTTAATATTTACCCGCTACGAGGCAGAATGTTTGGTTTTTGCATTTTGAAGAAAAGGTGTTGTTTGATTATTTTTTTAAATATTCAAATTATTTTTCAAGTGGAGAAAAAACCTTGAGGTTTTACCTAAAAATATCTGTCGCATAGTAAAAAGTTCAGTAAGTGGCCTGATATTTATTTTGAATACATTGTATTGTATTTTTAAACTTTAAAAACGTTCTCCTGAAAAATCAAGTATTTCGATTTATGACGTTCTTGAAAGGAGTGAGCGATATGTGTAAGATTCTTTTCGAATGACTTCCACTTTTTATCTGACCAGTCATTTTACTTACAATTTTCCGAGTGACTTCAAATCGTGTACAGAAATAATGGATCTAGCCCCAACAGGGTTTGTTATTAAAATAATATTTTTTTAAAAATCAGAACAGTTACTAATAAACGCGATTCAATAATAGAAACATTAATGTATTGACACTCTTGACTGTACACGCCTAGAATTAAAATGATTTGTTAGCATACCAAATAATAATAATATTGATATCGATTGATCGCAGGTACATATTGAACTTGCATTCTCGATAGACCTAGATTTGTCTCGTAATTAATTTTCAGCATAATGATATAGTTCATTAGGAATGTTGCGACGCCCAGTATACCAACAGCACTATTACTAATGACTTCAGTGCATTGAAATACATACTTCATTGCGCGGGTTTATGTTCAGAGGTGGATAATCTTTTGTTAACTATGTAATAATTCCGTTGTGATGTTGTCAATATTATTTTTCAGTGCATATTATTATACGCTCCGTCTCCGCATGTAGTGGTTAGCGTGTTTGACTACCGTGCCGATGGTCCCGGGTTCGATTTCCACGGGGAGAGGACAAAAAAATGTTTATATATATTTTTAAGAATAGTTTTTTTAACTATGCTCGAGGAAAAGAATGAAAAAAAAAATTGAAGACAAAATAAATCGTTATATTATGTATTTTTAATAGGATAAGGTGTTTCCCAAATGTCATACATTTTTTCGCACGATGTATGTACCTACTATGAAATGTTTAATCTATTATTCTTTAATAAATAATAAACTGTATATTTTTAAAATATTTATACAACTGCGTTCAAAGGTCATATTGGCCTGTTTTCGATTATCGCTTGTTTTGAGACTAAGCGAAAAAATACTTATTTTTGTGTATAATGAGAATTATGATTATTTTTTTATTTCTTAAATATACATAAACATGTAATTTATCTGCATTTTGGCTCTTAAGGCACAACTAACTGAAGTACATTCAACGTTTATGAGTTGGAGCATAATTAATTAGGAAGCACTAGTACAGAAGAATGTTTCCGACCCCTGCACATATCTGCAGCCAGAATGAAAGATCGGCAGCGGTCGTCCACTCGCACACTGCGGCATACGCATACAGCACCGACCCATTAGTGATACCAGTTTCCATACACTTTTTGAATATTATTACCATTATGTTTTCCATCCAACTCCCACTCTCACTGGACGGTGTATAATTTAGGTACCGATTTCTCCACAGATTTCAGTGTAACATTTCACGTATTCACGAAACAAAAGTTAAACACTTTTATGAAAATACAATTCTTTTTTGTTTTGAATGTTTTTTTTAAACAAAAAAAAGGTTTGTGTGAAATTTCCCAGAATTTTTTGCTGTAGTCGAAAAAAATAGTAAATTTGTGATTGAAAATTTCCTCCTCGCCGACACGATTTATCCGAAGAAATATCTATCGTTTAATTGATCCGGTCTTGGTGAACGGATACAGGTCCACGGAGGCAGATCTTCTGAATGGCCGAATCTTACCCTCCTAGTGTGTAGTTCATTATTTTTTCCACGCGTATCGACTAATCGATTTACGGGTGTAAAACTCTGCGCGTCGCATAACTGTTTCGCACGCTGCTTTTTTTTTGGTAAATACTCGTAGATGGAGATACGTCTCGCTTATAGTTTTCCCCTTAAATGGAGTATTGAAAAACTGATCGGTAGCATATTAAATAGACTTGTTAGTCTTGAAACCCTGGCGTGTCGGAATTTATTATTAATACCGCTTCTTTAACCACGCAAATGTGTTTTTAAAAGCCTTGACACACATTTGGGGATATCTTGTGATATCAATATTAATTACGAATGCAACGAACCTGAATTGCCCATGTACCTGAGATCCTATTAACATTTCTAAAGACTTAAATATATGAATGTATTTAAGTCATCTACATCAGCGGTCCCCGACCGGTACAGCTCCATGGATCAAATGGTACCGGGCCGTCCAAGTCCCTGCTAGATGCATGATCACCTACCTGTCTTTGCTTTTAAGAGTTCGAGAGCTACTTCCCGACCACAAAAGACCCACGAACTGATAAGGAATGGATCTGCGGCCCGTTTTTCAACAAACCTGGCGAAACTAGCATGTCTGTGCAAGAAGAAGCTCAAGTGTTGGAGATTTTAAATGACGGCGGCCTTAAAACTACGTTCGAGACAACAATTCTGTCGGTGTTCTGGATTATAGTCATAGCGGATTACCCTGAATTGCCACCACAGCACTTAAAACTCTTTTGCCACTTCCGACATCCTATCTGTATGAAGCAGGTTTTTCTGTAATGACAGCGACCGAAACAACACATCGGAATAAACGGACATAAGCAACACACTTCGGGCGTTTGTGCACTACACAGAATTTTACCGTCCGGCACTTCAGTTAGCGTGATAAAACGATGATTGGCTTGGATCGGTTTGTGCTTTTGTCCATCTTTCTTCGGATCGGTGCTCTTGATAGGTGCGTGAACACGTTGCGCGTAAATTCGATCACGCTAAACTGTCGTAGTCGCTTTAATTTTTAAAACCGGACTGCGGGATGGTGAAATTCCGTGTAGTTCACAAGCGGCGTTCGGGTGTCATTGTCTTCTACTACCCTCATGGAATCGTCTCGATGTAAATAAACAAGCTAAGAGTTTTGATTCATTTAGCGTTTTAGCGACTTACATTATATGGTTATATATTGCCTAAAATTAATGTAAAGTGATTTAAATTTTATATCAGTTTAAATTAATTTTCGGCAATATACAACCATAATGTTTAAAGCACTTTAAAATAATATATAATTATTCAATAAACACAATATAAAATACAAACCGTCAACGGCCGAAGTAAAATTATCAAACGTTGACCGGTCCGCGGCGATAAAAAGGTTGGGGACCACTTAACTCCATAAATGAACTCTGAAAACTCTCTTGACATTTCTTGCATATATTCGTAATGGAAACAATATTTTTTTAAAGGTTGGATAAGAGGGGAATTAATGACGTATAGTAGACAAATTTTAATTTTTCAGTCTTTCATTTTTAAGTCACGACAGCTTGTATTAGGAACGATAATCTAGTCTAAATGTTTCTGCTAGTCAGTGAACACACGCACACCGTTTTGGAACTGATTTTTTCCCAGGTGCGTAATATATTTTGTATACATTAAATAATGTGTCACAATTTTAAGCTTTTTATTAAGTTAAGTTGAAAACAGGTTATTTTACCACATGTGTCCAGCCATATAAAAATGCATAATTTTTAATACACATGTCATTTGTCATACTCCAAATATATCTGGCATACATAGCGGTTTTGCAATTCTTTTTTGGTCTTAAAAAATTAAGAAAAAAGCCTAAGTTACGAGTATAGATATGCAATCCCGAGTGCCTTAGAAATTGCTGCTATTCTGATTTTCCTGCCTTCCTTACTACATTGCTCCTCCCTTTTCATTCCCATATAATTGAAGTCCTTTACCCTGAGCTCCTTCACTTACGTCATCTGTATCTCACCAAATATTATCCGCTACTATATACAAGAAGCTGGAGCACAGGACTGATTCACCTTGCCTTCGTGTAATTAGCGATCAAGTCAACATTGCGTCGATCCGATGCGGTGCCCTAAGCACCAATCGGGTGCGGATACACGAATTCATCTGGCATCAAATCCCTTATTTATTAAATTTGTAGACAAGGAAACTGCGATATACATTGCCGGAAAGTTTTAAAAAAATCGTATTACATAAACAAGATAAAAAGCGAAGGCCGTCCGAATATTATCATAATATTATTAATATTAACAAAGTGCAAAGATTTAGGCCTGGGTAAATTACGCGATTATACAATCGAAAAAAATTATTGCGTAAATAATATAATGTAACAACCTTTTTTATCTGTGATGATATTCGATCTCTTTTTGGAATATTACATAAATTTTGTAAATAACCATAAGTGTAATTTTTCTTAAATGCAATAACGGTAGGTGCCGCTTTCGGTAGCAAGGTCGACACTTTCAAAGCCCGTGGAAACAGAAGTAATGAAATCGAAAAACAGAATTATATTATTGCCGACTAATTAGTAAGCAAAACGAAATAACCCTGTTATCCTTCATTCTAAGACTTGTTTGTTTAGTATGCGATGAAACGTAAACCGCGGCTTACACGCTCAACTATCGGCTTGATTTTACCTCCAACTTCTCGGAGATTCTTCCGGAATGAATAAAAAGGTACGGCAAAACTGAAGATTACATCTGACTAGACTTTAACAACCGGTTCTCGCGCGTTTACATTAGCGCACATAGAGGTGTAGGTTTAACCGAACCAAGAGCCAGGTTTAAATGTAAAAGGTGACATCAAGAATTAACGCACTCCGCAAATAAAATACTGTTTAAATTTTGATACTTCCAAACAAAAACACGACGTATTCAAATGATTATTTTTCGGAGTTACAGTTCGTTAGAGGAAAATTCCACTGAGCTTGGTACCTTTCGAGGCGAGTCAAGATAAGAGATAAACTTGGGATAAAAAAAGAAATATCGCACGCGCAAATAATCTAATAACGCTTTATATAATATATAGGTGATGTGTTACGTCGAATCTCAAATACAAGAAGACAAGTACTCACCCATCTCTACACCTAGTGGCGCATATAGTGCTCAATAGGTCATTGATCTCAAGTATAAAATTCTGCATTTTATACCGATCAAAGGTAATGATTAATTAAATATTACAGTGAAAAATCACCTATTTTTATTTGGAATCTTCTGGAAATCGAACGGACACATTGTGCAAGATAGCTAAACGCTGACCACTGCACTACAAAGATGAACAACCCAATACAGTAATCTATATAATCCAATTTTTATTGGATTACTAATAAATAAATAAAAATAACTAATTATACAATATCAGGTATTGTAAAGTTACAACATTTTGAGTGTGTCCAAATACTTGTTCACAAAATCTGGATTATCTCCAATTACAGGAGTCACCTTCATATTATTTTTTGACATCTCAAAAGTTAGCCCGTGTAACGATCAAAGAGAGTGAGACTGGGTGGGCCATGTATCCGAACAGAAGGATGCCAGGTGAGGGAGAAAAGTTCTAGAGTGATAGCCGAGAACTGGACAAAATTATAGGTTGACAGCCAGGGCGGATGATATTTCCAATATTGCCAATATTGTTGGAAAGAAGTGGTCGAGGAAGGCCTAGAACCGCAGGGAATAGCGCCGCAATGAAGTATTATATACGCGACAATTGCAATCAAGGACTTCTTGAACATGCAAAATACAGAGCTTACAAAGTGCCAGACTAAAGACGCTGAACCTGTGCATTATTTGCATATATTGCAACACAGAATACGAGGCAGAACAGAGAACAACTATCTCCTACAAGATACACCGAATAAAGGAATTCAAGGGATCCACCAAAAATTGCCATGGTATAAATACACTAGCTGTTTTTATTGAGCCATCCAGGAATTGAATTGTGTCTAAACGTGTCACATTAAACAACTATACAACTAAAGTGGATGGAAAAAAACTACACCTGAAATTTTAAATTTAAATTACATAACACATTCTGCTCAAACACAATAATAAGTTGCCAACCACTATATTTTTGCCTGGCAACACATTTAATAAAATATGTAAATAATAGTTTAAATAACAAAATAAATTAGCATTCATTAAAGAGCCATAAAAATGATACTCGCGAACAAAATGGCGAACCCATATGTTGAACCTGTTATTATCACAAATTGAGAATATTATAAACTCCGTCGGGTCAAAGATGAACCATTTAAGAGATAACTTTTAATGCGGCTTTTCTTTAAATGATGTCAAAAGTTTTGATGTGTCAATACAATAATATCTATCAAGTTAAAATTTAGTAAAAAGCTTATACTTATCAATGAAGTAAACATGTATTTTAATTATAAGATAATTAAAATAAAAAGTTAGCCAAGACTCAAACCGTTAAATTACAGATACCATTTTCTTTTTACTATTAATTTTACAAATGAATCCATAGATGTCTCGGAATATATATATTATGGGGGGTTACTATTATTAATGATTTAACCACAAGAAGTGAACCTTCCTCACTCATGAGACATTACTTTTTAAGAATACAAATGTTTTTTAGTCTTTAATTTAAAAATCCAACATATTGAGAAAAATAAACGGTTAAAGTTTACAACATTTTGAGTGTGTCCAAATACTTGTTCACAAATCTGGATTATCTCCAATCATAGGAGTATTTTTCATATTATTTTTTGATATCACATCAAGTAATTTTGTCATAATTTCTATCTACATAATAATAGTAACATAACATAGTAATATAGGTTTCGCAAACATTTTTTTTGTCATGTAAAAAGAACCCACCCCCAGAAAAAGTTGGATATCAATGGATCATTCTCATGATGTGTTATTATTGGCTAATAAATTAATATGGAAAATCAGAAGACTATCGGTAACATTCTTATTGAAATCTGTAGAGAAGTAAGGGAGATATTAAGGTTTAAACTTTAGATATTTGAATAAAATGAAAAACGGATACCGCTATACGTCATCGGGTGTGTTATGGGGCGTATCCCTATATGTATCTGCTTTATAGAGCTTTAAAAGTAGTAGTGTGGATTCATTTCTATAAAGTCATTCGTTACCGACTTACGAAAACAACGTTTTTACACAGGCTAATTTTGCAAAAGAAAATGATGAATGAAAATATTGATTATATATTAACCCTTCACTGCATAGTGTATCAAATTTGTTACATACCCAAAAGTAGTGTTAAAACGGCCTTTAAAAATATAAGCAACAATTCTTTGTTGTTACTGATTAGATACATTCATAACTCACGTATATACTTCATAATTTAGCCAAAAGATAACTTCACTTGTCTCCCGAAGACGAACTGTCAATGCAGTCATGCAGTCATGCAAAAAAAGTCATGCAGTGATTGGTTAACACAAAACGAGTTTTACACAATCCTTTATAAGTTGCGTATGTTAAATTAGATATTCCTCCCGAGTGATAATACCCTATTACTGTACTCCTGAAAAAGTTATTACAGAATTTTTCTGAGAAACAAAAGAAGAGTTGAATGTTCTTCATCGTGAGACGATTCATCTCACCTTGTTTGCACTGGTCTAGCTCGGTCAGCAGGCGCTCGGCGAGGCGCGCCCTCGCGGTGCGGCTGGAGGGCGCGCCCCACCCGGGCGAGGCGGGCGGGCTGGTCTCCGCCTCCTGCTTCACACTCGGGACACTCGTTGACTCGGAGCCGCTGTAATCCAGCGCCGAGCTGGCCGTCTGGGGGAACGAGTACTGCTCATCCTGGAACTGGGTAGGGTACTCTTTGTCTTGCTGGATCATAGACAGGGGAAGGGACGCGTAAATATCTGCAAAAAAGATGACATTATTAGAATTCTTCTTTTTCTTCAAACCCTTATCTGCACCCAATGATGCATAGTAGTGGCGGTCGGTGACGCTGGACATCAAATGTTTATACTCGTACTTACTTATTCTAGTACATAAGTAATAATAATAATAATAATAAAATTGGATAACTTATATAGCGCCATTTTCGTAAAAAAATACCTCAAGGGCGCTTCACGGTGAATGAATTGGGGAAAATATTATGGTGGAAATGATTTAGCAAACAAATGTGTTTTTAGTCTTTTTCTAAAGATCATCTCACTTTCACTATTTCTAACCATTGGTGGAAGAGCATTCCACGCCGTCGGTCCTGCAACAGCAAAGGCACGCTCGCCAAATTTAGTGCGTTGGTTGCGAGCTGGTAAGATAACTTTGCCCATTGCAGATGTTGTAGCCGATCGAAGCGTGAGACGTCTATCAACCAATTCATCTGGAATACACAGCTCCTTAAGATACTCTGGAGCCATACCGTGTATTGATTTATACATGAGTAGGCAGAGTTTATACTCAACCCTTTCGGGAAAGCGTAACCAGTGGAGTCTGTGAAGTAGTGGGGTGATGTGACTGAATTTAGAAATTCCAAAAATTAGTCTCGCTGCTGCGTTTAACACTGATTGCAGTCGAGTCATTTTATTGTATTTAAGTAAGTACTTACTCGTACTTACTTATGTACTAGATATCAAATATGCACATCTAGACGGTAGCCCATGAACAAGATACAAAGTATCGTGTAAAATTATCTCCATAAATCCATTAAGCTCCATAACTCAACAATTACAGATACAAAATATCTAAAATGTGTTATTCGTATTAAGGAAAAATAAACGGGACGACATATGCACAATGTTTTATAATAATAATATTTGTATGATTTTGTACAGCGCCATTTTTATAAAATAAATATTTAAATTGCAGTATTGCTGTTTACGGATAGGAGTCCAAAACTTTTTACTCTAAAATGCACGGAATGCGGAGCATCCACAGCATGTATGGATGGACCGCGCCTGGTGAATAAGGCACTGCATCATATACACATGGAGGAAAGGTGATCAGCCCTCCGCTTCAGGTACAAGTCCAGGGTAATTTTAAATAAATATTAATAGTGAAAAATCACATATATTTACCAAAGTAACCAGATCTGCCAATTTTATTTTATTTAAAAATAAATATTATTATAAGCAATAATATATTTTCAATACACACAATATATTGCCTTTATTCATTTCTTTAAGCCAAACCAGTTTCCAGTATGTGTGAAAAGAAAAATAATTTTGAATATTTACACTGAATATTAAATCTGTGTTCAATGTGAAATTCAACCTAGCAATGCCCAATTGAAAGCAATATAAATGTAAACTTGATGTTTGGTCAGGTGACGGTAAATTTTGCTAAAATGAATACAAAGCAAAGAGATAAATATATAAAAAATATTTTATTTTTTTAAGTAACAGTTTTCATATAAATATAATAATGTATATGTATATTTTTCTTAAATGAATTAAAATGTAAAAAAATCATACATAAGTGTGATTTCATATTTATAATATTAACCAGAAGTACTAAGCACGATAGCACTTCTCGCAGGAAATCTTTCCTTGCGATGCGTTGCAGCTAATTCCAAACCACTGCATTCATAGTTCGGCCAATGAGCGCATCTTTGAAGTCAGCGTATGTATTTTAGAAATATAGTTGATGAAACAGTTTGATTTTTTTTTTAATAATTCGGATAACTGACTGATAAATTGTTAAACAAGCAGAGGATTTGAAGATAATCATGCAACTTGGCAAGTAATATGAATAACAGGCAAGATATTTAAAATACAAATCTAATAATAAAACATATATTGAATTAGAAACGCTCAATCTTTTAAAATCTTTGTCGATAACCTATGTGTTGGTGGGTTTATAGATTTCGGAGAAATGCTTTTTCATTTGGTATTAGTAACATAACAAATAAGTTAAATCAATAAATTATCTCAATACATACACAAGTAACTTTAAAATAAATAATATTATTAAATAAAAAAATTATTGATCATACTTTGTAGTAATGTATACATTATTTCTTGGCACTGGTAACACATCTTGACACATAGAAATTGTCCACATGAAAATATTTATAATAATTATTATTTAAATATATTAGTACGAAATCAGTCTTGTAAAATATCACCGGTAAAATTATTATAATCAAAATCAGTCTTGTAAATTATATTGCCAAAGTAGGGTTAGAAGTAATGCAGATTAGTATTTGTGATTGTCCGTGTAGGGTTAGACACGACCGTTTGGCAAGTAAAGAGTATTATCACTGAATCGGGTGGAGAGTGGTTATGTGGTCTTGCAAAAGCAAACCTCCCGTGTCCAGTGACGCGGATAGCAACAATTGACCTAACTCACTGTCCAAAACAAGAAAGGGTGTTTATCAACACTTAACACTTTGTGGTCTGCTTCCAACAAACAAGAACAGAATATCGAGTTTACGCTTCTTTTGTTGACATTATTTCTAAATGGAATTTCACTGCGACGATGTTATACTATTGCATAAATCATATTAAAACTACTTGGTTTATTGTATTATATGACCAACGGGTGGAAGCCAAAATATAAATAAATGGAAGTTTACGAAGTAATCTTAATTTTATTTGTGCAAGAGCTCAAGTAAATATTGCTATGGAAACTCATTTTCACCTATTTGGAAATATGTTACTTTAATGACATGTCAATTTTAATTTCTGCATCAAACTAGTTTTTATAAAAATATCACAAATAAAAAAAATGTAACTTAATGGTTTTTAATGTTATGAATCAAAAGAATCCTAATTATGGGCTTATTTTATTTGCTAAAACTGTGTATTGGAGTTTCTTTCTAATGATGGTTCAGACACCATTATGGCAGCCATCCTCAAGGTCTCACAATCAGTGCCCTGAAATGAACCCTATGATAGTCACCAAACGTTGGTCGAAGGAAATATCAACACACAATTTCACAATGAAAAAAATAAAAAATAAACTTTTGGTTAAAGAAATTGTTGGTTAGAGTCATATGATTAACTGTTTTTATTTTCCATTTATTATTTGAATACAACACCTTTCTAGTCACAATCAAGAGTGACCCAGGTGAAGAAATGACCGAAATGACCCGACTAATTTTTAATATTAGTTTACATCTACTAAAAAATTAATGATAATGTTTTTATGTCTCCGGGCATCTGGGCATCTGATGATATCAGAAAACATTAAAGAATCATTAGCAAAGCATACAAAAACATTTACCATAGTAAATTATGATAATGTTATTGTTGTGAGTTGAGTAGTCTCAACAATGTATATGAGGAGCAAGTTTATAAAACCAAATAAATTAATAATAAACCAAGATTATTTGTGGCATAGATACAATGCTACAGCTGTCCATCAGAATGAAGAAAAAAATGTTTAATTCAATAGATTGAAAATAATACTTAAAAATTAGAAACAGTAAATAACAACTCAAACATTTGAAAATTTGTAAAACATGCTAAATAGAAACATAAAAAAGGATAGTGTAAACAGTAGTGTAATGTTTGCATCTAATACATCTGGTTAAATGTGATTCTGATGAACTGTTGCAAGGGGAAACTCGGGTTTAAAAAGAACAATTTATTTCTCCATCTATGTCTTATTTAAATATATCCATTATAATAAAATGTAACACAGCAATGTTTGTGAAATTCTCAAAATTGAACTTAAAGCTGTATATTTAATAAAGTATAAAATACAATATTTAAAAATAAAAATAGAACTTGTATATATTATTTTTTAAGCTGTCTAATGTGTTAAAAGTAATTTTAATAGATCTATGTTGAGAAACATCAACATGATTAAAAAAGTATTTAAAAATTAATAAGATAATGTAAAGTACGTCACAAGAAAAATTAAACAATATGAAAAATACAGCAGAATTATACCAACACCACAATACGAAATATAATATTCTATTTAAAAAATATACTATACAGGATGTCATATTTGATGATAACACACCACTATGAATGAATTTAATCAATTCCAAAAACGTGTATTTAAAGAGAGAATAAAAACAATATTTAAAAAGGTATTAGGATTTCAAGCTATTATGTTAAACATTAGTTTGAAAATTTGATTTTGTTTTTCAAAATTTTCACTACCAATTTACATTTTTCATGTCTAAAGAGATTTTTCGAAAGTCAAAACTATGTACTACCTTGATCAAAAAGTTCATGGAATCACCACAATGTGACGTTCTCAGTCACCCGATTTGAGTTTTTTTTATTAGGTTGCTACATCTGTCATTGATATTCTATGCAATTTTCAGCTTGATAGCTTGACATTTGTAAAAGTGACGCCATATTGAGTACATCTGCGATTGTGCGTGTTCTCAATTTTTGACAATTTTGAAAAATGGAATGGAATTTGCTACAACGAGTTTGTATTAAATTTTGTAGTTTTAGTGGTGCAACGACATTGAAAATGCTAGAAAAGTGTTTCTGCAACGATACTCTGAAGAAAACGAACGTTTCAGAATTGGCCATGAGTCGACGATGATGAACGCAATGGCAGGCCGTCGACATGGAAAACTGACGAAAACATTAACAAAATTGAAGAATGGACGACCATAAGCCGCAAATGAGAGAGATGACAGAGGAGTTAGGCATCGCTTTTGGATCCGTTCAAAACGTTTCGGCGAAGCAATTCGCCAAACAGACTAGATTTGTGGGCAAACAAATCGTGGATCTTGCACCGCGATAACTCACCGTCCCACAATGCCATCGTTATCATCGATATCCGGAAATATCGAAGATGGCTCTGATGGCCATACCAAATACCGATTATAAAAAATGTTTCGAGGATTGATCAAGCGCTGGCATAAGTGCGTTGAAGTCGATAAGGGGTACTTTAAAGGGGACAATATCGATTTTGAAGAATAATGTTGTATTTTTAATTTTCTGAACACATTCCGGGAACTTTTTGATCAAGGTGGTATGTAAATTTCTTGAAAAAAAAAACAAACAGCAAAGAACATCTCTTAAATGAGAATTGATATACAACCAATGTATACATACATACAAGTACAAAAAGACAACAAAAGAGTCCCTTTAAAATATGGCATCAAAAGAAAAAAAAATTGTAAAATGTAACAATTGGTTGCCATATACATTTTTTAAATGCAAAACAAACAAATGGACTATGTTTCGTATAAAAGCATTTTTTTTTATGTTTTGTCTTATATTCAAAGATATAAATGTTTTTTGTAACAATTTCATGAAATATCTCAATAGATGTATAGCAGTTTAAGAATTTCAAATTTCAAATCACCTGTATAAGGATAATTATAATATGAATTATTATTCTGTTGCTGTGTGAAACGAATAATAAAATTTCAAAGATAAATCCGAAAATAACTAAAAAAAACTAAATTGAATGGGCTAACAAAGTGAGATCAGTACATAGTAATAAATAAATGTTTACTTGAACTTGAGAAAAGAAAAAAATTACACATATTACCATCTAGAATATAGCATTCTATCCTCAATCCTTACATCAGAAGATTGTCGATGAAGGTTTATATTTATATTCAATTTAATTAATTACTTAGCTATTTCTTATCCGCACCCAATGGTGCATAGGGCACTGCAGTTCATTGACACAGTGTTATCTAGATCATTAATTATGTAAAGGTAATAAGTCCAGGGTGGTATTGTATAAATATTATACTGAAAAATCACTTATATTTATTTTGATCTCCCTTGGAAATTGAGCCCGTACCTCCAGTGCGGTAGCCCAACACGTTCACCACTACGCAATAGAGGCGGACTGGATATATTACACTTTTTGGGTAAGAATAATCAATTTGTAGGTAAACTAACATTCAAAGGAAATTTTACAGTTTTTTTTATAGTCTTTGGTTTTTAACTAAGCTCATTGCAAACACTTTTTTTTTTAAATATTGATTTTAACATACCTGTATTGTTCAATTAAATTGTCATTTTTTTAATAAATACTTGATTAACAGTTTAATCAAAGTTCGTTGAAGTAGAATTTAACAAAAATGCTGTCGTATAAATTTAATAATGTTAAAATTCTTATTGAATTAATTTAAGATTAATTTTAATTTTCATAAAGTCATCTCAGGATAAGTATAAAATGTGAGCAAAAAATATGTAAGTTAACCTAAAAAATAGAGTATGATCAATAGGAGAAGAATTCACTTTTATGGCTATACCATTTTTAAGCTTTTATCCATATCCAAAGCTTTTATCCAGACATATAAATATTTGCAAACTTTAAGAATGACACAACAGATTTTATTCCGACACTGACAATTTGTTAACCCTCATGGATATTGGCATGAAAAACAAATGTAGGCGGTGTGACAACAAATGGAACCGCTATTATCAGCACGGGCCTGCTATTAATGTAATAAAATAATCTCATGTCATTTTATCAGGTTCCATTAAGGAATAAAATGTATACACGAGATAAGCTGGATTTAGAAATATTCAAATATGAAAATGCATCTAATTCTGATTATCCTATACTTTTATATTCTGCCCACATATTTGTTGCAAACAATGGAACTAAATATGGGAGACTTTATTGGTAAATTTTTGCCGTAGCATATGTAATTTAAAAATTACTTACATCAATTTTTTTTTTTTTTTACGTGCTACCTCACTAAGAGAGCAGATTGCTCGTGTTTAGAGAGGGAGTTTGCTTACAAAGTTTGTACATGTAAATAAGTTTGTACACATAAATGTACAGTAAAACAATCATAAAAGTTACGATTTAGTGTACCAAGAATACATTTATGTTTCAATAATGCTTGTGTTAGAAAAAATTATATGAATGCAATTCCCCAATAATTTCATTCAAAGCAAAAACTACAAAAACTAATTGTTTTTAACGTTATTCATAGTAATTGCCAAAACAAATTCACACCACAAAAGATGAATAAATACTCCTTAAATAACCTGTAAAATTCATTTGAGATATCTCTTGCTAGTAGATAAACAAAAGTTTTAAATTATAATAATTTCTGTATGATTTAAAGGAAAGAATTAAGGTATATTAAATGTAATTATGTAGAACTTTTTGTAGGAAGACAATGTCGGGTCGTAAGCCCTGCGATTGCCAAGACTTACTCCCTTTGTATAAAAAAACATTCCGTCTCTGTAAAGCATTTAATATATCTTAGGGGTTAAATCCAGTATTTAAATGCAATCAAATAAGAAAAATACATATTATTTACCCAAAGTTCAGCCGGGGTCGATGTAACATAATATTCTTCATAAAAAAAAAATTATATATTATTCTACATAAATGATATCGCAGAACTCAAATAAAGAATTAAATAACACCTAGATTATTCTATTGTTTTTGTAAATATTTTCTGTTTTATTTTGGTAACTAATGAAAAATAAATAAAGGCTTGTCGGTATGGTCCGATTCAGTGTTTATGATTGATACTGAGAATAAATTTATTATTCTGACGTCAATCAAAATACTTAACATATCATTTCACAAACAAAATATGTGGATAACCAATCTTATTTTTGCAATACAAAATGATAACGTCACAAGAAGTTATGTATAAATAATAGTGTTGGTTCTCGTTGAAAAGACGGTTGACCCAAATTATTTTGACTTTATAAAAAAGAAATATCTGTCCCCACACGAGCAGTAAATGATGCACAGGGCACTGCTTTGCCGGGGCTTAAAAGTTAATTAAACAAAGATGAAAACTGTTTTTTTTTTATATGTTACGCAAAGAATTACAATTCAAGAAAAAAATATAAGCAGAATTGATATTACCATACATTTGTTACGAAATTGGTTTGGAATAAAAAAATCCTGTACATATTCATTATTAAATATATATATTTTTTACCATACTTACTTCCAAGAGATATTTTTACAATCCTTTTTTACTTTAGTGCAAGAGTGATCACCTTGCCTTGATTAAGTAATGATCAAGATAACACTGCGTCAATTCGATGCAGTGCCCTATGCACCATTGGGTGAGGATAAGGGTTATTAGTAAGTATGTAAGATTTTTACTTTCTCTCACAATAATGGTAAAAAATGCTCCAGTATTATGCTGATCAGTCAAGAACCCTACCCTGGACTTTACATAGTATCTTTTATGTCTCATATAAGTAATATAGCAATACACAGAAACTAACCAAAAGAAAAACCACATTCAAACTCTCGAGATTTCTAAACAAAAAAAACTAAACAGGTATAAATTAAGAAGAAGAAGACTCCGAGTATAGGCCGAGATAAGAGAAGAATTATTTTCGTTTCGGAGTTTCATATTTTCTGGGTGTGTCAACAGTTTATCAAAGGGTCACGACACACACTATTTTTATTTGGTCCAAGAACCTTGCGGATAATTCTAGAACAAATAGCGTGATATAAATACTCAGCTACGTCAAGAACAATCATTTTATTACTCCGAGATGCGGCAAGTAGGCAACAGTACATAAATTTAATAAAACTATTATTTGTCGGTGATAAGGGAATAATAACAATTCATTGTCTATTTAAAACAAAAAGCTGTTATCTTAAATTAGAGCTTCAGTTTTGGTAGCACCAATTCAATAATTTATATTATCTATTATGAATTACTTTATTCCTCACTGCAATCTACAAGTGTGCCACCCTGTCCTGTTCAATATCCTACCACATCAGCCTAGCATCGTGAACTAACATCTCTTACTCATAGTCAAAGTTTGAGTTATGTGCGTTCACCTATAATTAAATATAGAAACATAAAACCAAAGATAAAGCCATCTTAATAATGAAAATATTCAATTACAGTGAAACCTCTATCAATCGTTACTCGAATAATCATTTTCCCGAATGTGGCGTTTATTTCTTGTACCCCAAATTCATTACATACAAAAATAGATCGCATCGATCATTTCTCCATCATCATTTTACCGTATTCATCGTTTGGATTACGCTTCATATTTGATATATTTTGTCTGTGTTTCTTTACATTCCTCTCAATTTTATAACATTCAACGTTTGAGATAGAAACTATCGACAGCTTGTGTGACGCAAGGTTGACGGATACAGCGTAAGAGGTCGATATTGATGAAGAGGAGCCGCTACCTATACCTTCATTTTCAGAAGCATGCATACTCTTTGAAAGATTGAAAACTTTCTACTACCCACATTCAATAACTGAAAAAAAAATACTATTTACAGAGCCGAAAATATACTGTTGACTTACGGAAATAACGGTAAAAAACAAATGTCGATAACAGATTATTTATAATGCAATTAACTTCAATATTTTTTTGGTTCTGTTCAGCATTGTATTTTTTGTAAAATACTTTTTTTGCATCTAAATCTTGTATTCTTCTTAGAATTTCAACCTCCTAATGGTAATGCAGATTGGGAGGACGGTATCTTTACTCAATCGTATCTCACAAGGAGATTGAACTCTTAATCACGCATTCATTGTTTTCTCGCATTTATAGTTTATTTCGATAGGTCCCTTTAAAAACGATAGATAAGAGGTTTCACTGTAATCGAATTATATTTCTTAAAAAAGGTATGGCTTTCAAATCTTTTTCAAGGGATGTCTGGAGGTAGGAGATACATACTGATTTCTAGAATCAAGTGAATAAATCAATGACTTTTAACAATCATTGATATAAATTATAGGTTCTCAACAGAGGTGGTACCGCCGCCTAATGGGTGTTAGAGAGATCTTCTAGGCAGTACTAGAGGTCCTAGGGGACAGAAGGGAAAGCATTATAGCATATGCGATGAGAAATTTCGGCCAAAAAAAGGTTGAAAACCTGCCATTTAAAAGAAGAAATTAATTTAATAGTTGAAGTATTTTCTTTTAAATTTGTCTTGACAGCTCTCTTGTAAAATTGTTTTTTACTTAATTCCATCCGTGTCGCGAATGTTCCTGAATAACCAATCGGGCTGAATAACCCCTGCACCAGTCGGCTAAATTATTCACAAGCAGACCTTCCATCTCGTGCAGATAGACTTAGTTTAGACTGAATATACGAGCCATTCATTGAAAAAAATAAGTACATATGCGTAGATATCTGGTATCTTCAATGTGTTTAATGCTTGTTTGAATAAGTATAGAAACGAGTGATTTGTATATGAGACTAAAATGAAAACCGAGGGAGTTATATACATATATGTGTGCTTTATACCAGTGTTTCCCAACAAGGAATCAATCTTCTGCTGGTCCACAAATGGCTGTCACCATTTTCAAATGCCTATCCGAAAAATAAATTTTTATTTAATGTAATATAAAATTAAAAATCCGCATTTTCAACTAGGTGAGAAAAATAAAATATTATTTAGATGTCAGGTTTTTGCATAACAGCATTTAATTACATAATATACAACATGCTTCAAATTTAATACTTTGATATTGAGGGCCCCGCACCATTGAAGAAAAAATCTGGCACTTCCATTGAAGTTTATAATAAAAAAAGTAAATTTTAAATCACGCATACCAAGCGTGATTTATAAAATGTGCGACTACATGTGGTAGATGGTTAATATTAGAAACGCCAATATGTGTTTAATACTTAGATCAAACAAGTGTCAATATGTTTAACGTGACCGCAATAAGAGTGAATAAAAGTAAACAAAACCAGATCATTTAAAAAGCTGGTTTTAGGTAGAATTCATAAAAAGCAGCAGCGCAAATGGCTAACGATGGGTCTACTTGTATAACGCATACTTGTGTAACCACAAAACGCTGCTTAAGAAATTGCTATACTCCATTTCTATGTATTGGAAAACTGTGTCATATGCATCAGCCGCCGTTTAAAATTCAATTGATTTGAAAATGGATTAACAAACCTCAAAATAAACCAAATAAAATGCATTAAATTAAATTCCCAATATCAATGTGTAAAAAAAAATCTTGAAAAATTATTTTAAACGTCTGTTGAAATTTCAAAATAAAAGTTGGCTTTTGTCAAATTTATATTATTTACTTTCATTCCTGATCAATATAAGTTGAAAAAATTTTATTTTACTCTCTGAAATATCAAACACACAATGCCTATACTAAAAAGAGCGAAAATCGGTGGTCGATGCGTGTCACATCAGGAATAATCTATTTGACTTTTTTCATTATTTCGCTTTTGTAGAAAGCCCACAATAATGTTAAGTTTCAAAGAGAATAATGAAGAAGGTTGGAATCCGAGATATGACGGTTATTGAGAATATGTGGTTTGCAAATATGATAAGTGTGAAATTTATTATAATAACCAAGATTGAATTAATGATGTATCTCTAATAATTAGTATGAAAAGAGGAATCAATGTTTATCAACAGATGGCGCTCAAAATACTGTAATACTTCTTGTAATATAATCTTTCGAAGACCAAAAATATTGATTGATATGAAATAAAGTCAACATATACATTATGTCACGTAACTACCAAGTGATTTTTTGTACATTTTGCATTAAGTTGTATATAACAAAAAGTGGTTAGTCGAAAAACACAGATACATTGTGTGAAATGAAATGTGTATCATGACTTTTCGTTTAAATCATCTTTTTACATTATAAAACCCTTCAGATCCAATTCTACAAATGTATTTTATCAATGCTTTAACAATTTCAGAAGAACTAAGAAAAAAAGTAATTTCAACACATTGTTGGGTGGTTTTTTTCATGAATCCTGACCCTAATTATACTCAAGACAGTCTGTCACCCGACCCTCAGTATACTAATCACAAGTAATCGCAAACCCAATTCCGGATCGGTACAATAAAACAAATATAACGTTTATAAGCGTCTCCTGCTCTCAACCAACATTATGTAAAAGGAACTTTGTGTTTCCCGAAAACACTGTTAAAAGTCATAGTTAATATTTTTTATGTTTTTTTTTAATTACCGGGTTATTACCGGTAATCGTTAATGTGTTTTGAACAAAAATCATATTTTTTTAATGTATTTTTTGCAAGTTGCAAGATCCAATTCGGAGTTAGGAAATTTTTACTGGAATCAGATTTTATTGCGGTCATCATGAAAAAATAAAAAAAGTGTAGAAAGAGTCACCTTTATTGAGAGCCAAGTCGTCATCGATTATCCAGTCACAGTCGTCAGTAAAGGGAGAAAAGGGCTCCGCTTTGGCAGCGGGCCATTCCAAGTCTGAGAAACTCATAGCAGCTCTCGGTTATACCCTGGAAGTATCACAATCATTATTTTCTGTCTTCCACTCTAAAGCAGACCTCAGAAACTAATGTTAGCACGCCAAAAATAATTTGTTACATAGGTAAAATTATATCTAATATCTAACTTTTTATTAAAAAATTGTACTTGGGAAAAAGACAGTAAATAATATTCATCGTTTTATTCTCTGTTTGTATGCATCTGTTGACACTTTAGGCTTATTGATTTACAACTCAAGTCATCATATCAATTTCATCATACGTAATTTATGTTCTATTATATAAATGAATGTTTAGTTTATTAGAAAGTATTTCTTATTTTCAAAGATTTTCTTAATTTATGATAAAAAATAGTTGTAGAAAATGCTAATTATAATAAATAATAAATTATATTACCAACAAACAACAAAAACAATAAATAATAAGTTAAGTCCAGTCCAAGCACAAGAGCTTAGTCTCAATATTGAAGAGAACTGCTCTATTCATTTTAAGATTGTAAAGGTAGAAATGCCTAGAAAATTTGTTTAGACTATAAAAAAAATTGTAACCATATAAAAAATGGAACCAAATAAAATAAAATAAATTATAAAAAAAAATACAATAATATATAATGTTTCACATTTTATGAGTATTTGAAACTAATAAAAGACTATAATTTAAGTTAATTTTATTTGGCTAGACACATAGTAAAATAACTTTTTTAACATTGATAAGTACACAGCTAAAAATAAACTATACATTGTGATGATTTTACGAAAAAATAGGTTAACATGAACAACTGATGACTTTATTCTGCTTATATATTTTCAAAACATATTTTGGCACAGGATTTTCAAAAAATACAGTCTTTATTTAACCCCTTCCTGCACCCAGATGGAGCATAAGGAGACCACATCGGATTGTCGCAGTGTAGGATTGCTAATTACATTAAAGAAAAGTGGTCAGTCCTGCGCTCCAGATAACAGATACACGCACACACGTTAGTTTAATGTAAATAGGACTTACCTTGTTTGATGAAAAGTCAATCTGGAATTGATCCGAATGTAACGATGAGATTTTATCCAATACCAACGATGGAATTGATGATGAAAGTAATGATCCGGAATGTGATTTGATGATGCTGAGGTCTTGATAAAATAAATGTTGAGTCGAAATGACTAAAATGTTTGTTAAAAACGCCATGATGGCTCTGAAAATAAAAACAAAATATGTAATTAGCAAAATGCATTCTTGTTTCATTTATAAATTTTTTTTTAGTTATTTTAGTATTCAACTGAGACTGAGTCTAGCGGTTTAAGACCATATGCGGATTGTCAAATTTATCGTGGCCTCAATAACTTAACACACAAGTATAAATTACAATTTTTTTAAGATTTTTTGAAAAAGCTTAACACAAAAAAGTTGTTAAGTGGCATTTATTCTTCATTTGTTAATATTTTAAGCCTAAATAATAACTTCTTTACTAAATGTTAAAAACAAAAACTGATTTTTTTGAGTGTGAGAAAAATTGTGTTTTTTTTTTACAGTAAAATATAATTTAGTAGACTCAAAAAAATCCGTGTTTGATTTTAACATTTAATATATAATTAAAATGGAGTTCCACAAATTAAACGCCAAATCTATAAATAAACTAAATAAAAACTGTTAGGCTACACCGCCGTAAGATGAGACAAATGTTTTATTTTATTATACTGATATTGTTTCATAAGGGTATACTGACAACGGGGGCCTAATCAAAAACAACAAAAAAACAACTGGGAAACAGATATTTTGTATAGGTCAAATCTCGTATTAAAATGTTTATAAATAATTCTACATTATTGGCAAAAATGGCCTAGTAAATATTGCGTCCACTAAGTATTTATTTACGAATGTAGATAAAAAAATGTTTTGTATGGTTCATCTACTTTAAGTTTGCCGCCCATTCTTAATTCATTTTCCGACCACGATAACGTCACGTGTGTACCAACATAAACAATAATCCGCCATTTTGTGCACTCACTTGGGCAAGTTCCCAAGCGAAAATGTTGACTAAACAAAACTTTTTCCGATAACCAACACAGTTCAAAATTAACAGAAAAATACACACTTTAACAATAAAACATTTCACATTTGATATCAAGAATTAAAATATTGCGTCATCCTTGTCGAACTATGTGGGCCAATATGGAATGACATGACTTTCCAAAAGACCGAATAAGTACAAAAATCCACACAAACTTGAATAAATAAATGTGTACTTACTCCATGATTAATTATTTTTAAGCACACTTGCGTGTGCGACGAAAAACACAACTAGTAATCCATTTTTACCGCGGAGGTATCACGAGAAATTTTAATACGATGCTCTTTAGTTGTGTCATGGAGAAGGAATGAATTTATTTGTAGTTGACCGACCGCTGTCACGTATTGCTATCTCGCGCAGAAGTATGCTTAACACGAACGCTAAAACGAGATAGCAAGATAAACCAACTTTCAAAATTGTTCTCAAACACGTTTAAATTAGGACAGAGAATTGAATATTTTTTTATTATAATCGTGATCAATGCATTTCTAAATTGCAATCGATATATTTTTTAAAAATAAAATATCAACTTACACTTAACGTTCTCGTTTTTAGTATATCCACGTGCGATTGCGACAAGTTTCGCAATCGGTTCGTGGAAAATCGTTGACGTCATTGCGGAGAAGAAAAGAAAATTTACGCAAGCAAAGAGCTTACTTTTTCAACTCACGAATATTTAATATAAATATCTACTTGACTTATATCTGACATATTTAAAATTATAAGATTTTATTTTCCATGGTCATTCTACTTCTTTCCCTTTATCTTTATTTATTATCTTTATTTCAGTGGTGCATAGGGTACCACATGCACCGAACAAGATCTTATGAAGCCAAGGCGATCAGTGTCGCGATTCAGAATTCACGGATACATAAGTGGAATATGTCAGATGGGATGTAGACGACGTGAGTGAAGGACATACTGCTATATGGGAAAGAGAGTAAAATAATAATAACAGCTAGGGCACTCAGAGTAGCACATTCGAACTCTTACTAGCTAAGTTGTGCGCTGCTATTTTGAACGAGGCTCTTGAAGTTATTATCTTCTTCTTCTTTTTGTAAATCCTAGGGATCTGTTTGTGCCTTCGCATGTCGCTCTTGGGATGTCGACTCCCAGCTGTCTTTCCATCTTTTCGGAAGTCTGCCTGGGGGTCTGCGTCCTTCGTCCGAAGTTATTATAATCAATGAAATTTCTTGATAAGATAGTAATTTATTTGCCGATCACATGTTGGATTATTCCATCAGAAGTGGTTATTAGTTCAATCGATCAGAGCAGAACCTCAAAATCAGAATCAATTTTTTATAGCCTTTCGTAACTATACATGCTTCCTCTAGTATTCGAATAAACGCATGAATGTCGCAAACGAATACGCTTTCTTTATGAACAGAATCTAATAGTATTTACACATAGCTCACTACTTTCAAGAACGTCATAAATAAATAAAATTTTGATTTTTCAGGAGAACGTTTTTAAAGTTTAAAAATATAATATAGTGTATTAAAAATGAATATCAAGCCACTTATTGAACATTTTACTGTGCAACAGATCTTTTTAGGTAAAACCTGAAGGTTTTTTCTTCATTTGAAAAATATTTAGTTTATTTCAAAATAATAATTAAACAATACCCTTTCTTCGAAATGCAAAAACAACACTTTCTGCCCTGTAGCGAGTAAATATTAAGTTAAAAATGTGCCTCTTTTGCTGGGATATAGTACATTTCCTGGGCATTCCGAAAACTTGCACAACTGAAAATTGTCAATTTTTTATTTATGACGTTCTGGAAAGGAGTGAGCGATATGCATACATTCATGCAAATATATATATATATATATATATATATATATATATATATATATATATATATATATATATATATATATATATATATATATATATATATATATATATATATATATATATATATATATATATATATATATATATATATATATATATATATATATATATATATATATATATATATATATATATATATATATATATATATATATATATATATATATATATATATATATATATATATTTATACATATATATATATATATATATATATATATATATATATATATATATATATATATATATATATATATATATATATATATATATAAATATATATATATATATATATATATATATATATATATATATATATATATATATATATATATATATATGCGTGAAAAAAAATAAGATTACTCAATGTGATGTAGTTAACCAGGGTAGGGATTTAAATGCCTGTCCAGAAACAGAAAAAGTATTATAATAGCGGAAATATAAATATTTATTTCAATACTCAAACCAATTTAAGAAAAAAAATAATCAAATACTATGTAAATATAAATGTTTGAGAGCATCCGTTCAATTTTATCTCCAAACATGTCAAGATTACAAAAATTCGCATTTTATCATTTACCGGTA